>NC_056054.1:116172032-116473547 GCF_016772045.2 Ovis aries
TGCATACTTATAGCTGATTCACTTTTCTGTACAGTAGAAATACAAAAATAAAGCAACTCAACTCCAATAGTTTTTTTAAAAAAGAGTGAGAGTTCTTGGCTCATATTTTTTAAAAACTGGGTAATTCTAGAGCCCTATTTCAGTTCAGTTCAGTCGCTCAGTCGTGTCCAACTCTTTGCAACCCCATGAATTGCAGCACGCCAGGCCTCACTGTCTATCACTAACTCCCAGAGTTCACCCAAACTCATATTCATTGAGTCTGTGGTGCCATCCAGCCATCTCATCCTCTGTCGTCCCCTTCTCCTCCTGCCCCCAGTGCCTCCCAGCATTAGAGTCTTTTCCAATGAATCAACTCTTCACATGGTGAACCAACTCTTCACAAGGTGGCCAAAGTACTGGAGTTTCAGTTTTAGCATCATTCCTTTCAAAGAACACACAGGACTGATCTCCTTTAGAATGGACTGGTTGGATCTCCTTGCAGTCCAAGGGACTCTCAAGAGTCTTTTCCAACACCGCAGTTCAAAAGCATCAATTCTTAGGCACTCAGCTTTCTTCACAGTCCAACTCTCACATCCATACATGACTACTGGAAAAACCATAGCCTTGACTAGATGGACCTTTGTTGGCAAAGTAATGTCTCTGCTTTTTAATATGTTGTCTAGGTTGGTCATAACTGTCCTTCCAAGGAGTAAGTATCTTTTAATTTCATGGCTGCAATCACCATTTGCAGTGATTTTGGAGTCCAAAAAAATAAAGTCTGACACTGTTGACACTGTTTCCACTTTTTCCACATCTATTTGACATGAAGTGATGGGACTGGATGCCATGATCTTTGTTTTCTGAATGTTGAGCTTTAAGCCAGCTTTTTCACTCTCCTCTTTCACTTTCATCAAGAGGCATTTTAGTTCCTCTTCACTTTCTGCCATAAGGGTGGTGTCATCTGCATATCTGAGGTTATTGATATTTCTACCGGCAATCTTAATTCCCGCTTGTGCTTCTTCCAGCCCAGCGTTTCTCATAATGTACTCTGCATATATACCTGGCAGCAAATACCTGAATTATTATTTTTAAAATTAGTTGTATAAAATGAACAAATAACTCAGTGAGTCAGTTTCTGCCCAGAACAAATCAGGTAAATTTTCCACTCACTTGAATATTTCTGTCCATTTAAGATAAATATTTTAGGTCAACCAAATTTTCAGACATCCAGATTTCCACTCACACTGATTGTCTTAGAACTTCAATAGATTGTTAAGCAGCCTTATCACTACTTCTGCATTTCTTGTTGTTTTTCCAGAACTTGTGTGTCTGAGTTAAATGCTCAGATAGTTATGTAATGAATTAGCAAGTTTGGTACTGAAAACTAGGAGATATGAGGCTGAAGCTGATAGAGATAACTGTATCGCTGATCCTGTTCATGAACGCCAGTTGTCTTTAGGAATCAGAGATACAAACACTGCACACTGTTCATTGAACACAGGGTAGGCAAGCCATGAGCTAAGAGGCTGGGAAAAGACTAGAGAAAAGGTAGGAAATGCAAACATGTTTATTCTCCCCTGGCTGGCACAGCAGCTATGGAAGCTGACACACTATATTCTCTCCTCTCGTGGCTGACCCAACAGACACAGCGGTGACACAGCAGGACTGCCATCAGTTTTTTTGGGTAGAACTCATACATCCGTACAGCACAAAGTAGCTTGTGACCAAGCAGGTAGCTCGTGACGTGCATGCGCAGTGCCATATAAATGATCTCAGCAGTTAACATAGTCATTATTTACAAAATTTTGGGCAAGAGACCCTGAACATGCCATCTTGGCTAATTTGGTCTCTCCATGCGCTCTACCCCTTCAGGGTCTCTCGCCTCACATTCTATGCACAGTCCATCTTCTGCAGTATTCCCCTAGTGGGTAACACTGACCTTTAGATTTACATCTTCTTAACAGCAGTAGCTACAACAAAAAGAGTTACATCCCCAACACATGACAAAAACCAATGTCAGGTAACACCTGGAACTCATGTTGCAGTCCTTGCCCTCATGGGACTAGAAGAGCCACACACATGTGGAGTGCCTTTATTTCCATGCCCAAGTCCAGTCCAACATCTGTCCTTGTGAGATTGCAGAAACGCCTCCTAAGGGCAATTCTACCTTTGCAGAATTTCCTTAAGGACCCACAAAACCTCCTACAGGTGCTAAGCCCACCCCTTCAAGGAGGGGATCTTTGCAGCATTCACAGCCCACCTTCAAGATTACATTTTCCTAAATCAGAAGACACAGTCTTTGCAGTATCAGTTCAGTTCATTAGTCATGTCCGAGTCTGCAGTCCCACGGACTATAGCACACCAAGTGTCGCTATCCGTCACTAACTCCCGGAGCTTGCTCAAACTCATGTCCATCCAGTCAGTGATGCCATCCAACCATCTCATCCTCTGTCGGCCCCTTCTCCTGCCTTCAATCTTTTCCAGCATCAAGGTCTTTTCCAATGAGTCAAGTCTTCATATCAAGCGGCCAAAGTATTGGAGTTTCAGGTTCAGCATTTGTCCTTCCAATGAATATTCAGGATTAATTTCCTTTAGTATTGACTGATTTGATCTCTTTGAAGTCCAGGGACTCCCAAGAGTCTTCTCCATTACCACAGTTCAAAAGCATCAATTCTTCAGCATTCAGCTTTCTTTATAGTTCAACTTTCACATCCGAAAAGCAAAAGAGTTCCAGAAAAACATCTATTTCTGCTTTATTGACTATGCCAAAGCATTTGACTGTGTGGATCACAAAAAAAAAAAAAAAAAAACTGTGGAAAATTCTGAAAGAGATGGGAATACCAGACCACCTGAACTGCCTCTTGAGAAACCTGTATGCAGGTCAGGAAGCAACAGTTAGAACTGGACATGGCACAACAGACTGGTTCCAAATAGGAAAAGGAGTACGTCAAGGCTGTATATTGTCACCCTGCTTATTTAACTTCTATGCAGAGTACATCATGAGAAACGCTGGGCTGGAAGAAGCACAAGCTGGAATCAAGATTGCTGGGAGTAATATCAATAACCTCAGATATGCAGATGACACCACCCTTATGGCAGAAAGTGAAGAACTAAAGAGCCTCTTGATGAGAGTGCAAGAGGAGAGTGAAAAAGTTGGCTTAAAGCTCAGCATTCAGAAAACTAAGATCATGGCATCCAGTCCCATCACTTCCTGACAAATAAATGGGGAAACAGTGGAAACAGTGGCTGACTTCATTTTCTTGGGCTTCAAAATCACTGCAGCCATGAAATTAAAAGACACTTGCTCCTTGCAAGAAAAGCTATGATCAACCTAGACAGCATATTAAAAAGCAGAGACATTACTTTGCTAACAAAGGTCCATCTAGTCAAGGCTATGGTTTTTCCAGTAGTCATGTTTGGATTTGAGAGTTGGACTATAAGGAAAGCTGAGCACCGAAGAATTGATGCTTTTGAACTGCGGTATTGAAGAAGACTCTTGAGAGTCCCTTGGACTGCAAGGAGATCCAACCTGTCCATTCTAAAGGAGATCAGTCCTGATTGTTCATTGGAAGGACTGATGTTGAAGCTGAAGCTCCAATACTTTGGCCACCTGATGAGAAGAGCTGACTCATTTGAAAAGACCCTGATGCTGGGAAAGATTGAAGGCAGGAGGAGAAGGGCATGACAGAGGATGAGATGGTTGGATGGCATCACTGACACGATGGACATGAGTTTGGGTAAACTCTGGGAGTTGGTGACGGACAGAGAGGTCTGGTGTGCTGTGGTCCATGGGATCACAAAGAGTCGGATACGACTGAGTGACTGAACTGAACTGAATTCACATCCATACATGACTGCTAGAAAAAGCATAGCTTTGACTAAATGGACTTTTGTCAGAAAAGTAATGTCTCTGCTTTGTAATACGCTATCTACGTTGGTCACAGCTTTTCTTTCAAGGAGCAAGCATCATTTAATTTCATGGCTGCAGTCACCATCTGCAGTAGTCTAGGAGCCTAAGAAAATAACGTCTGTCACTGTTTCCATTGTTTCTGCATCTATTTGCCATGACATGATGGGTGGGACTGGATGCTATGATGTCAGTGTTTCAAATGTTGAGTTTTAAGCCAGCTTTTTCACTCTCCTGTTTCATTTTCATCAAGAGGCTCTTTAGTTCTTCTTCGCTTTCTGCCATGAGGGTGCTGTCATCTGTGTATCTGATATTACTGATATTTTTCCTGGAAATCTTGACTCCAGCCTGTGCTTCATTAGCCCTAATTTAGCATGATGTACTCTGCATAAAATTTAAATAAGCAGGATGACAATACACAGCCTTGACATAGTACTTTCCCAATTTGGAACCAGTCTGTTGTTCCATGTCCGGTTCTAACTGTTGCTCTTGTTCAGTTCAGTCACTCAGTCACGTCCAGCTCTTTGCAACCGCATTAGCCACAGCACACCAGGCCTCCCTGTCCATCACCAACTCCCGGAGTGCACTGAAAACCATATCCATTGAGTTGTTGATGCCATCCAACCATCTCATCCTCTGTCGTCCCCTTCTCCACCTTCCTTCAATCTTTCCCACCATCAGGGTCTTTTCAAATGAATCAGTTCTTCAAATTAGGTGGCCAAAGTATTGGAGTTTCAGCTTCACATCAGTCCTACCAATGAACACCCAGGACTGATCTCCTTTAGGATGGACTGGTTGGATCTCTTTGCAGTCCAAGTGACTCTCAAGAGTCTTCTCCCACACCCCAGGTCAAAAGCATCAATTCTTCGGTGCTCAGCTTTCTTTATAGTCCAACTCTCACATCCATACATGACCACTGGAAAAACCATAGCCTGGACTAGACAGACCTTTGTTGACAAAGTAATGTCTCTGCTTTATAATACGCTATCTAGGTTGGTCATAACTGTCCTTCCAAGGAGCAAGCGTCTTTTAATTTCATGGCTGCAATCACCATCTGCAGTGATTTTGGAGCCCCAAAAAATAAAGTCAGCCACTGTTTCCACTGTTTCCCCATCTATTTGTCAGGAAGTGATGGGACTGGATGCCATGATCTTAGTTTTCTGAATGCTGAGCTTTAAGCCAACTTTTTCACTCTCCTCTTGCACTCTCATCAAGAGGTTCTTTAGCTCCTCTTCACTTTCTGCCATAAGGGTGGTGTCATCTGCATATCTGAGGTTATTGATACTTCTCCCGGCAATCTTAATTCCAGCTTATGCTTCCTCCAGCCCAGCGTTTCTCATGATGTACTCTGCATAGAAGTTCAATAAACAGGGTGACAATATACAGCCTTGACGTACTCCTTTTCCTATTTGGAACCAGTCTGTTGTGTCATGTCCAGTTCTAACTGTTGCTTCCTGACCTGCATACAGATTTCTCAAGAGGCAGGTCAGGTATTCTGGTATTCCCATCTCTTTCAGAATTTTTCACAGTGTTTTGTGATCCACGCAGTCAAAGGCTTTGGCATAGTCAATTAAGCAGAAATAGATGTTTTTCTGGAACTCTCTTGCTTTTCAATGATCCAGCGGATGTTGACAATTTGATCTCTGGTTCTTCTGCCTTTTCTAAAACCAGCTTGAACATCAGGAAGTTCACGGTTCACATATTGCTGAAGCCTGGCTTGGAGAATTTTGAGCATTACTCTCCTAGCATGTGAGATGAGTGCAACTGTGCAGTAGTTTGAACATTCTTTGGCATTGCCTTTCTTTGGAATTGGAACAAAAACTGACCTTTTCCAGTCCTGTGGCCACTGCTGAGTTTTTCAAATTTGCTGGCATATTGAGTGCAGCACTTTCACAGCATCATCTTTTAGGATTTGAAACATCTCAACTGGAATTCCATCACCTCCACTAGCTTTGTTTGTAGTGATGCTTCCTAAGGCCCACTTGACTTCACATTCCAGGATGTCTGGCTCTAGGTGAGTGATCACACCATTGTGATTATCTTCATTTATCATCATGATTATTATGGTTGCTTCTTGACCAGCATTCAAATTTCTCATGAGGCAGGTATTCCCATCTCTTGAAGAATTTTCCACAGTTTGTTGTGAGCTACACAGTCAAAGGCTTTGGTGTAGTCAATAAAGCAGAAGTAGATTTTTTTTTTAATGTCTACTTTACAGTATGAAAGTGAAGTTGCTCAGTCATGCCCTACTCTTTGCCACCCCATGGACAGTAGCCTGCACCAAGCTCCTCCATCCATGGGATTTTCTAGGCAAGAGTACTGGAGTGAGTTAAGTATACTTTCACACAAATCAGCCCCCAGTTGCATCTGCGAAACCCAGATGGGCCCTTTGCAGCTTGGGCCCCCTCTGGGATCTTCACACTTTCAAAATGGCATCTCACACGCCATCCCTCTACTTCTCTAGTAAGGACCTGCAACACTCCCACAAGTTCCAGGCCCACTCCTGTGTCCCAGAGTCACAAAAGCCAAGCTGTCAAGGTTCGCCTTACTTTTGCCAAAACTTTCTATCTAATTTGACCAACTGTTCCTGAGGATATGGTTGATACATTGTGAATTCAGTCACATGGGGGCCCCTTCGAGGATCCCTTCCCCTCTGGGCCATAGGCGGCTCAAGCTTCACTTTTTGCTGTACAATGGGCCTCGCTGCCAAGCGGCGACATGCAGTCTCATAACGTTCATCATCACCATCACTTAATGCCTCGCAGTCTGAGATGCTGATTCTTTCTGGGCCACGGGGTTCTTGCTCTAAAGCCAGTCCTCTAGTTCTTCCAAGGGTCTCTGCACATTGCACACTGACACAGCATCACAGAGAGCACTACCCATATTCACTTCAGGGCAGTCAGGAAAATCCACCCACAGTGCCAGCGGCAGCCCAGTGCTGCCTTGTCTGGCAAACAGGAACTCACCCTTGTGATACCTTTTCATTGCTATCCAGTGAACTGTCCACCACCTCCCAGGCTTCCACCAGAGCCTGCACTGAGAGGATCACAGCCACACAGTGCCACATGCTGTCTGGTGGCCACTGGCTTCCTCCATGCAGAGGCACCTCAGGCTCCTCTACCCACTGGGTACCCTGCTGACTATGCCAGTTGTATTGCCGTTCATGCTGTGCACACTGTTAGTTGAACTCAGGGTAGGCAAGGCATGAGCGAAGAGGCTGGAAGGAGACTAGGGGAGCCATAGGAAATGCAGACACGTTTATTCTCCCCTGGCTGGCACATTAGCCGTAGCAGCAGGCACATGCTCTCCTCTCATGGCTGACCCAACGGTCACAGTGGTGACACGGCAGGATTGCCACCAGATTTTTGGGTGGAGCTCATACATCCGTACAGCATAAAGTAGCCCCTGACCAAGTAGGTACCACGTGAGGGGCATGCACAGTGCTATAAATGATCTCAGCTGTTAAATACTCATTATCTACAAAACGTGGGGTGAGAGAGCCTGAACGTGCCATTTGGCTAATTTGATCTCTCCCCTCAAGTGCCTGTTCTTGGAGGCTGCGAATAGAATCAACACTTGTCATTCCTTGGTTCACAGTGAGAGACTCCCCATGGAGTCTCAGGCCCTTATCAGTGTCCCTTCAGTTACCCCCAAAGGGAATTCAGCCTTGAGAAAACATGCTGGAACCTCTTATGGCACAAAGTGGAGGGACAAAAAATAGCTAATGCAGTAGGCAATTTTATGGTGATATTTAGGGATACACTAAATCTTAAAGAGTCTCCTATAGATCTACTAATGTATTGTTCTAATTTTAAAGATTCAGATATTAAAACCAAGGTTGATTAAGTAACTATCCCAGGTCAAACTCAGTGGCAGAATCAAGCATCTGCCACAGCATAGGGGCTCACAGGGGACTTTCCTGGTGGTCCAGTGGAATCCACCTTCCAAAACAGAGAACACAGATTCAATCCCTGATGGGCGAGCTAAAATCTCACACGCTGCAGGACAACTAAGGTTTGGTGCCAAAACTGAGACCTGACACAGCCAAAAATAAATTTATATAAGCATAGGGTTCTGATCTTCTTCCCAATACCCACTATTTCATACTGCCATTCTTACTAACCCACCTCCACACTCCCCCCACCCCCCACCCCCAGGCACACACACTTTTCTTCCTCATGAGACGAAACGCATATAGACTCTCCACTTCTCTTTTGAAAATGCAACATTTTCACTCTTGTCAACTCTTTCCCACCTCTTGCTTTCTCTTTCACCCCCAAGCCATTTAGGTCATTAGAAAAAAGTGTCTGAAAGCCTCAAGGAAACCAATATTTCTTGCAACATTCAAACCCTCCATTGTTCTGAGGGCCAGGATTTCCACAGTCAGCATTTTTGTGCTATTCCTATTGAAACCAGAAAGAAAGTATAGGAGAAAGTTATCTGAGAATTTAAGAGCCTCTGGAAAAATAAAAAAGTTCAGTATAAATTTCATTTTGGAAACAATGGACTATTCTATAACGGGAGGGTTTTTATTACTTTAGTGATAGCCAGCAGCAGGCTAGACTCACTGGACTAATTATTACTAGCAATTATTAATGAACATCACTGGGCAATACCACTGTCACCTTTCTGTGCCATGTGGGGGTCATCTACTTATCCACTTTATTGGTCAGCTTCCTTTTTGGAAAGAGCATTTACTGCTCCATTTCCTAGAGCTCTGTGAAGCAATAAAAGCCCTCTATGCCCTGGAGAAGAGAGCTATGTAAATATCAGGAGCATCTTGATGAAGTACCTTGGATTTATATGGCTTCCTTACTCCAAGGAGCTATGCATCCACTGCATCACTTATCATCACAACCACCCTGCAAGAAAACAAAGATGGCAGGTACCACTTACTCCACCTTACAGATGGGAAACTTGAGATGGAATAGACCTTGTCTGTAGTTTTCCAACCAACCTGTGATTCATAAATGAAGGTGATTTTTCAAAAGCAAAGTGCTATGTGTTTTTACAAACAAAGCTAAAAATCTCAACTAAAATATCCAGATATCTTGCATTAGAGTGTATATTTACATGCGATATGATGGCTGGGATGATAGATTGGAAAGCGTGAAATTTGGAGTCAGAGGATCTAGATTTAAATTCTGGCTATGGCTTCTATAGGTTATAAATTACTACTCCAGTAATTGACTTGTTTCTTTAAGATACAAATTTGTATTCTTATTTTTTTATTGTTTATTATGTTATAATAAAATTTTTATAATAGATGTATTCAAAAGCAATTGATAAATGTTAAAATAATGCAAATAGTTGTCAACTATTGTAATCTAGTCCCTATCATTTAAACATATATATGTACTATAAAGAAAAACTGCTAACCTGTCTTTTTTTAAACACAGTAGAAAATTGAAGCCACACATTAAGAGTTCCTGAAGGTCATCTAGCAAAGGTTCTTTAGCAAAAACTAAGTAAACACTCTGGTTTACATGACAGAAGATTCCAAAGTTATAAAATTTTAGAGCTTACTTTGGAAAATAGTCCACAAAATTTCACAACTTTTTCAGTGTTCTGTGCTAAGCTGCAGAGATATTTCCTTAGAGTACATGTTGTCTCATCTCCAGAAAATCACTTGGTCCTCTGTAGGTGACTTACTGCAAATCATACATTTGGTAATTAGGCCAATGTTAGCACGCTGTCTCTCCCTATGGGCATGTAGTGACCTTTCCAGTACTTTTTACACTTCATGTAAGTATATGCGTGCATATACGTGTGCTAAGTCGCTTCAGTTGTGTCTTGACTCCTTTCCAGGCTCCTCTGTCCATGGGATTCTCCAGGCACGAACACTGGAGTGGGTTTCCATGATCTTCTTTCTCCAAGGGATCTTCCCAACCCAGGGATTGAACCCATATCTCTTACGTCTCCTACCTTGGCAGGAGGGTTCTTTACCACTAGTGCCACCTGGGAAGCCCTGGAGGGGCACTTAAACTATTCCACTCAGAGATCCATAGTGACTTCCAAAATGTGGTGGTTGTTATTAATTCACCTTATTTTCTTTCTAGCCCATTGTGTAGTTCTTGCCAGCAACTAACTTTCCATCGATTAGAAATGGATCCTTCTTTTGAGATTCTTTTAGTGTCGATCTAATAACAATACTGTCATGAGTATCATATAGACTATTGAATATAACAAAGTAATTCTCAGTTAAGTAATTATTCAGACTAGCATCTTCCCTCTCTATACCTTGTGTGATTTTTTTTCTATGTCTATTAGCTCTTTTCCCCTAATCACATGTCAAGTAACACACCTCAGTCTCCTATCTTGTCCCACATAAGGCATAGATTTTTCTGTAGATCCTCATCATCTCTATTGACTATTTTGTGTATGATATTTGCTATTGTATACATTAGGATAGTCATGTCCCTACCAGTGAAAATCATGCTGCCTGCGTGCTACCCCCATTTTAAAGATAGGAAGATACAACTAACATTGTGCGTGAAGTCAGAGGATGGCTAGACAACTAGAGGCAGGCAGATCAGCAGATTGGTTTCATGCTGTATGACATTCCACAGTAATTGGAAGCAACACTTGTCAAAGAGTATTTTATGGTCAGTTGTTATGACAGGGTTGGAGACAAACGTATTCTGCGATATAGGAATGAGATTGGGGGATAGAGGGACATACTCTTGAAAAAATACTTGCCAAATTAAACTAGAACAAGTGGTAGGTGTCACTGTTGGTTCAGAAATTAGAGACTATGTGAAAATTATCAAAAAAAAAAAAAATCCACCCAGGGAAGGTGTGTGGACCAGTTCTTATAGGCTGGCTCTTTGCATAATACTGAAACAACTCAATACTAAGAAACTAAAATAAATTCCATTTTCCTTGACCTGACTTTCAGCACTTTTCATTGTCTGACTCAAACCTGCCTTTCCAGTATTATCTCTAACAAATCAGTTTATCAAATACCCCAGTATAATAAATGGTTTATTTACTATCCAAACTTATTTTACCTTTTCTTGATGCAAAATATTCCCCATATCTCCCAGAAGTTCTTCTCTTTGCTTTCTATATATTCAGATCATACACATTCTTGCAGATGAGGTTAAAATGTCTCTCCTTCCTCACAGTTTTGCTTCCATATTTAAATTCTTACAGCAATTATAGAATCATTCTTTTGGCAATTAATCATGCCCTCAGATTTTCAGTGTGTATTTGATTGCCTTGTTGGTTTATCTCTGGCGTTACTAACTCTCTGCATTTTTCTGACATTTAACCTTAACTAACATGGATTCTCCTTGACAAAGGAAAAGTCTCCTATTTCTTTCTTTTTTTTTCAGTCTCCCTGGAGAAATGATTTTGTTACACACTTTCAAAGCCCTAGGCATCTAGGAGGGAGAAGGAAAGAAAGGCAAGGGAGGCAGGTCGCCAGGCCTCCATCCCTAATTCAAGCAGAGCCCCGAGTTTGCCTGATCTATATTTCACTGTTTTTGGATGTCTGAACCATAGTTTTATATTTCTTTGTTCCATGGCACTGACCTAGTGCTTTTTGAAGAAAAACAGAGGTGGCATGATCATACTGTAAATAGACCTTCAGTTAGTGTAATAAGACATATCCTGATCTAAATCCTCCCAATAAAAACCCAATGAATTATATCCAGCCTCTCAGAACCTCAGATTTCTTATTTGGGAATTAAAGTCTGTGGAGTAGATTACTTTGAGGATCTCCACCCTTATTTCTTTCCCTACACCCATCTCTCAAAACCACCTCAACTTTAGAATACAGAGAAAAGGCTCAGTAAGTGTCAGAAGGATGAATCCTGCTAGCCCCATCAGAGTCATCCAATTTTATATATATATAAAATCACATATATATATGTGTGTGTGTGTGTGTGTGTGTGTGTGTGATTTTCTACTTTGTTTTGGAGTTCTAGTTAATGGTTAAAATCATCTGCTTTAATAATTCGAAGTATTACCAACTGCACAAGGAAATAAAGAAAACAAAGCATTCCAAGTACTCATCTCCAATTTTTCATAAATTAGAGCTAGCTATCAAGGGGGTGCACAACGGCACCTGCTAAGCTTCCTTCCGTCTGGGCTGAGCCAGGAGAAACGCCAACCAGATCAGTCACAACAGCCTCCTGAGCGGGGAGAAATGAAGGCTGCTCAATTTTGTATTCTGCTCATTTCTATTTTAGAAGAAAACAGTTGACACTGTCTCACTGAAAAGAAAATGCACTCAGATTTCATCATCAAATAGTTTTTATTATTAATCCCCAGAGGGTGTATGGGGCTGTTCTAAGCATGCAAATGTGCCTGCCACCTGCTAGTGGCATTTTTGTGTGTCAGAACCTGGTCTTCTCGCCGTTGCTGCTAAAGGTGAGAAAGGGCAGTGACAAAAGGATTAAAGAGATGAAAAATAGATGTTGAAGGAAAGGTCACAGGAATTGTGAAAGGTTAGTAAGAGGGGGGAAGGCAAAAGGGTTGCCTGGTTACTGTACTGGATTTGAGGGATGATTTTCAGGTGGGGCATTATCTGTGCGCCTCTAACACAGATAGCCTCTAACACAGCAGAATATCAAACAAGAGGGAACACATTTAGATCAAGTGGAGGAAATGTTGATCTGCCAAAAGAAATGGACTACTTAGAGACTGTAGAAATCCTTTCCCTGGCGATAGTTAAGGAAGAACAGAGATTCATATCTCTTGAGAGAGGGACATAATGTATCAAGTCTGTTTGAAGGCAGGACTGTGGGCTCTTAGGTCATGATTTCACAATTATCCTCAAATGACTGTCATGATTTCCAAGCTCAAAGATCTTCATGTGGAGACATTCCACTCTGGCAGTGCAAAATCCGGAAAGATTTCAAAAGAAATAGGTATCTGAAGTAAGCCCTGAGTGAGACCTTGACAATTGGGAATAAAGAGAAAGGCAATTCTAAGTAAATTAAACAAGGCAAAGAAGCAGCACATAAATGAGGTAAGTGACTATGCTGCTGCTGCTGCTGCTAAGTCGCTTCAGTCGTGTCCGACTCTATGCGACCCCATAAACGGCAGCCCACTAGGCTCCCCCGTCCTGGGATTCTCCAGGCAAGAACACTGGAGTGGGTTGCCATTTCCTTCTCCAATGCAGGAAAGTGAAAAATGAAAGTGAAGTTGCTCAGTAAATGACTATAACATCTCAGAATTAATGATGCAGATTTAGAAGTAAGTCCACAGTTTGAATCCAGACTCTACATCTTACTAGTCACATGACCTAGGAGGCTTCTAAGCCTCAACTTTTTCATCTATGTAATGAGAAAATGGTAAAAAAAAAAAAAAAAAACTTTCAGAGAGCTGTTGTCAGGATTAAATGAGACATACAAGGAAGAGATAGCAAAGTGCTAGTACACAGTAGGTACCTAATTAATGGTATAGCAATAATATTAATGGCAATAATTACTACTACAAAAAGGAAAGTGATTCAATTTTACTGGAAAATTGAATGTGTATAAGTGAATAATGGAAAGATAAGATGAGTACACTACCATATTTCATAACATGTACCTTTCAGTGAAATTATCCTATTTCTCTAAAGCAAACTTCTTATGAATCCCCCATACCTGGTTAGTTGCTCCGTTCTCTGCTGTCAAAGTACTATGAATATGCCCCTATTAGAGAACTTGGCCCAGAGAACTGTGAGCATTGGTGTGACTCAGCTCCATGAAGACAAGTGTGAGTCCTGTTGCATTTTCTAGCCTTGTCTCCAACATATGCTTGGCATAGAGCTGGAGCTCAGAACCGTGTAAGTGAGTCACTTGCTCTTCTAGCTGCCTCTGGTACTTCCCTCCTGTAAAGGGGCAAGAGAAGCTCTTGTGGTTTGATATCCTTCAGCACCATGCAGGAGACCTGGGAGGAGGGCGCCCATGCCCAGGGCAGGGCTAACCTCTACTTGCCATGTACCCCAGTAATTCTGGTGTTCTCAGCACTCACAGTGACCTTGGGCCTGTGGAGCTACAACCAGATCCTAAGCCTGAGCCACATCTTAGTAAACCACGGGGCTGCATTTAATGAAACCTCAACCTAAAAATTGTCCCATGGAATGAGTGACTCATTCTTCGTTTTCAATACTTCTCCATTACTCCGCGTGGATCTATAACAGATACAATTTGCCAGTTTAGTGTATTACCTAAAGCACCAAGGTGACTGTCTGTTCTAATAACATAAAAGACATGATTAGATTCCAAGTCTACCTATGATGGAGTAGAAAGAACCTTAGACTGAGACGGTGTGGGTTTGAATTTGGTTTGACCTCATGTTAGTTTTTTGGATCTTCTAAGCCGTTTGGTCTCTGTATCATCTTCTGACAGTAAAGTGGCAATAATCATGCTCTCCTTACAGGGTTTTCATGAAGATAAAGGGATTTTTTTATCTGTTTGTTTACTCATTCATTTATTCATCTTTCATATTCTGTCTGATTCAAGAAAGAAAAGAAACAGTGTTTCTGTGATAGTTTGAAAATTGTACCATATAAATGCAAAGTGTCATGTTATCCTCAAGTGTCTTCAAAGTGTTCCTATAAAATAATTACTGTCCACTTTTATTAACACAGCCACAAGGAATAAGGGTTGTCAAAAAATCAAGTATTCAATAAGTAACCAGCTCACTGAACTATAATAGGGCGTAATTCCCCATGTTCACGTAATTTAAAGTGAATCACATCTTTAAAAATTAAATGCATAAATCATTTTATCTATTATGGTCTTGTTTCAATGTTGTGAATATTTTTAGCATTGTGAAGGATCTTGAATTTTTGTAGGCTATTTTCAATAGTCAATAACATTGCTAGTTTGAGGGCAGTAATGGTCCTGGCATGACTGTTTTTTAAACACTTGAATATTATTCAGAAACAAAATGTAAGAGAGAATCTGAAAGGAAAAAAAAAAACTTAGATATAAATCAATCATCAAAATGGAATGTGGGTTGTTAAGATTCAAAAGCAATAATTTCCAACCACTGGAAAATTAATGGTAGTCAATTCTACTATTATTGGTTTACCTAAGGACTTCTACATGCAGAACACACACACACACAGAGCAGAATGCAGTATAATTTGGTGAAAAGGTAATGGCACATGGAGTAAGGAAAAAAAATCAATCCTTGCTTCTCTGAGTCAAGTGCTCGTAAGTAATACAAGTCACTTAATCTTGACACTCAGTTTCCTGTAAATTCTGTAAAATGAAGATTGCAATACCCACTTCACCTACCAGGATTGTGGAAATCAAATGAATTAATATACATTAAAAACTTGAAACAGTCACATTCCTTTTCCTACATGCCTATAGTGTCGCAATAGCTACTTGAACATTAAAATATATATTTATGATATTGGGTTTGGACATTGGTAGACAGCCTCAGAAATATATTTTTTATCTATGTGGAAAAAGTACAATTCTGGAGGTGTATAATAAAATGACCACAACAACCTGGGTAAAAACTTCTAGAATCTTGATACTGACCATCAAACTTCCTCCCATCCTCCCAGTGATGGCCTGCTTTTGACCATTTACTGGATGTCTTTTCTATTTATTCTAGTGATTAATCTGGGATTTCAGCAAAATTGAAGTCACCTCTCTGAGAAATTTGAGTATTACAACTATTTTTCCTGCTAGGGCAGTTTGTCATACCTATGGGGATTCAGAAAGCTCTCCTGATTTTGCTATGGTCTTAATTTCTGCCAGTTAAATAATTTATTTCACAAATTGAACCCAAAATATGATACACACACACACACACACACACACACACACACACACACACACACACACACACCGGCATGCACACACTGATGTGCTCAAGAACATTTTCCTAAAATTGTTTGAAAATTCCATCTACGTTTACCAAACACAGTCTTTGTACTGTTATGCCCTGTGCTCTCAAAGACTATTAGGGAGAAGGGAAGCAAACTGTCCATGCTCATCGGACACAAAACCCAAAGACCTAAGTTTGTCCTGTATGATTACAGAGAAGACATTGCAGGCTCATAAACTTGTCAAGGGATGGGAAAGAACAGGAACAACAGATGGGCAGATTATAACACATCAGGTTTAGAGACCAGACCCTAGGGCTAAAGAGCTCAGACTCTGCTGGTGCCTCTTCCATTTTACTGTGGTAGCTGTGGTAGGTTTCTTCCTTCTTTCCACGTTGAGGAGAAAGGAAGGAGGAGGCTAGCCATTCAGGTTGAGCACTTGGGAGTCATTGACTGCTGCAGTCACATTAATTATTCTCTGACTCTGTGGATTTAGACTGGAGAACAGGGACATTGCAAGTTGCCTGCTGTGCCGGGATTCCATACCAAATGCAAAAACAAAACTCCCTCTTATCAAGAAGTCACTTTTCTCGATAGTATTTCTCTAATGATCACATATTGTTTCCCAGAAAGTACTCCTAAATTATTTAAGAGGAACAGCCTGTCACCCTGTGCTTTAAGATTTGCCTGTGCATACTAGTTCCTAAGGTGCACTTGATCTCATCCTTTTGGCTTTGGGAGGAAAATGACAACAAAGGAGGGTTTTTTTTGTTTTTTGCTTTTTTTTTTTTTTCATTTGTGTGTTTGTTTGAAAGGGTTGCTTTTCTTTTGTATGGGTGAAGAGAAAATTATTAGGATTGTCTCCTAAAGTGAAATTATAAATTAGAGAAATCCACTATTTCCTCCAGCCTGATTGTGTCCTATTCTCATAATATGATCAGTGGTAAGCAACCACCAAATAAAGCAAACATTTCATAATAATTAGCTCTGGCCCTTTTTAGTGAAATGATACTTTGGCCTTTAATTCACGGTAATAGCCTGCAGGTAAATCAAAAGAATAGCAAAAAAAAAAAAAAAAAATAGAAGCGGGTGACATTTCAGAGAGCGCGGAATAGCGAAGCGAGTGGATGGGAGGCAAGAATCATGAAACAAGAATATGGGGGAAACAGAAGACGAAAAGGAATAGAAGGGAAGGGAAAACGGAGACCCGGGGGGTGAGGGAGGGGGTAAAGAGAGAGGCAAACAGGGAAGAGATTGCAGGTAAAAATAAAACAGAAAAAGCCCAGGTGGAATTCATGCAAACTGTTCTCATCAACACTGCTACTCCCTCCTGTCACAGGAACTGTCAAACAGGCTCCGCTCGTAATGAAAGGAAAAATATTTTATTCAGATTTATTAATTTGAAAATGAAGCCCGCCTGTCGAGAGGGGGACAGTTCTTCTCAATCTGTCATCGTTGAACCACACGCTCCTGACACCGGGATTCATTTGTCTTGTCGGCTCTGACAGTTGGATTCTCCCAGAGCTCTTCCTAGTGGATCGCCCTGGGATTTTAAACCGGATGAAACACATTCCGACAAGGAACAGCCTCTTTATTAATGCAAATTACATGAGGAGGAGAGAAAAAAAAGAGAGAAAGAGAGAGACGCCAGCAGCCGCTCTGGTGTTCTTATCCCTGTATCAGTCATTTGTTATTTACATTTATACACATTTTTCAGTTTTAATAAAAGGAGACCCGGATTTTCAGTGACATTTATGGACAGTTTGTTTCAAAAAAAAATGATGCCATCACTATAATTGTATGCAAAAAGAAAAAAGCCCAGGACCGCACTCCCCTCCGTTGTGTGCGCGGCATCCTGGGAGCCGGGCCGCGCCTCCTCGGCGCAAGCGGGTCGCAGGAGCCGCACCCGCTCCGGGAATCGCGCTTCCAGCGGCCGCAGCCGGGCCACCGCCCCGCGGTCCAGGCCGCCTCCGCCGGCGCCGGGCACCTGCACCTGCGCGCTGCTCCGGGCGGTCCGGCCTTCGCTCTCCCAGATTCTGCCCCGACGGCCATGGAGGCCCGCCCCTTTGTCTCCGGGCCAGAGCGTTCAGCAAAGTGCTGGGCTCCTCCTCGACCGCTCGCCCACTGGGACATTTGACATAGTGCCTGCTTCTGGAGGGGCCCACGAGAAAGCTTGCATGGTAATTTCTTTTAGAATCAGAAGAAATCCTGATGGAAATGGAATCATGAAGGCAGCCTGGATTATACTGGTCTTCATGTCAATGTAAGGATAAAAGATCATGTTTCCTCTTTTATGATGGACGAAGAGTACCATGAAAACTAAAGACCGCGGAAAGGCCCTTGGAATACATGGTGTTACGGGATGTATTCTCTAGGAGGTTTTGAAGCGTCCCTCCTGGCTATGTTTCTGCTTGGACCAAGTCTGTCTTAAAAGTAGGCAAGCGATTGTTACCATGTTTTCAGTTGGCCCCAGCGTCCTGAAGAGGCAGTTGATGGTTGTCCCATATGGTTGAGCAGCTGGCAGAAGGCGCCCCTTCCTGGGATTCTGATTCCATCTCTGTCGCTGGCTGTGATGTAGCACATGCCACATGCATCCCAAGGCTGGATACTGCCCTGTAAGAGAACCCTAGGACTAAGAGATGGCTTCTGTGCTCCCCTGCTCTACCACTGAATGATTCTAGAATTCCTCAGCAGAATGATTAACGCAGCGGGTGGTTTTCTGATACAGTGACAGAAGTGAAATCCTCCCATGATATCTGTCTAAAATTCTCCTTGGTATAATGGGAAAAGCATGGACTAGGCTCTGGAGACTCATGTTCCAATGGAGTATCAGCCTTTAACTAAACATGTAACCATGGGAAATTATAGTAAAGTCCCAGGATGTCAGTTTCCTCATCTGTAAAATATGAAGGTTAGACTAAATCCAAGGGCTTCCCTGGCTGTGCAGTGGTAAAGAATCTGCCTGCAATGCAGAAGATATGAGTTTGATCCCTGGGTGGGAAGATTCCCTTGAGAAGGAAATGCCAACCCATTCCAGTATTCTTGCCTGGGAAATCCCATGGACAGAGGAGCCTGGTGGGCTACAATCCATGGGGTCACAAGAGTCAGACACAATTTAGGGACTAAACCACCATCCCCAGACTAGATTC
Organism: Ovis aries; assembly: GCF_016772045.2. Lineage (NCBI taxonomy): Eukaryota > Metazoa > Chordata > Mammalia > Artiodactyla > Bovidae > Ovis > Ovis aries. The sequence goes on from NC_056054.1 coordinate 116,190,853, forward strand.
AAGCATGGTCCCAGATCAGCAGCATGCACATTACCTGTGAGCTTGTTAGAAATGCAAATTCCCTGGCATCACCAAGATCTACCGCTGAGGAAGGCCGCCTATGTTTTATTAAGGATTTTCTGATATTACTGAAGTTTGACAACCACTGGGTTAGATGCTCCCTAAGGCTCTTTGCAGTCCCACGACTATAATGCCATATAGGTTCAGGTTGTTCCTTCATATTTACAGTATGTAAAGTCCATCCATGCTTTCATACTAAACTGCATAAATAAGCTTTGTTAATTCTGTGGGATAGCTTTTTCTTCTCTTGAACATTTAGGATCTTTATTGACAGAGTCTTGAAGAGAAGAAATTGGAGAGTAGTATTAAGCTGGGCGAAGGTCACCCAGGGCAGCCATTTCTCTAAACGCTTGTGTGTGTAGCACTGGTTCTTGAAATCTAAAAGATCGCCATCAAGCTATGAAGCATTTTTATCCATGCGTGACAGTCTTAAATCAGGTAACGCACTTCATTTTCCCTAAAATTGTCTTTCCAATTAAATGAAAGGATAAGACAAATAACCAAAAAGGCAATGAGAATTTCAGTGATGTGTAAGGATACAATTAATAGAAGCAGGGGGGACATTGTCTTCTCCCTGGAAAAGCAACACAAAAGACTACACCTAGTCAACAGCCACATGTAAAACAAATGCCTGGACCAGTGCACATTCAGCATCAGGGTACGTATGTTTGTTTAATGATGTCTCCACGGTCTATAGAATTAATATTTAATAGCACTTGTCAGCAAGATTCTATACAAGGGTTTGTTCTGCCTTTTTTTAATGCTTGTTAGTGGCTGTGTCTTCCTGGGTTGTTCTTCTTTAATAGTAGAATTACTCTTCACATTTGCAGCAATGTTTAGCTTTCTACTGGTGACTTTGCCTTGTTTGGCAGGTTAGGGGAGAGAGAGAGGCAGGCAACAGAATTAGAAAGACCTTCCTTTGTGCCTCTTCTCGTCTCAGAGTCATAAGACATAGGGAGAAAATCAGTGGCTTTTGTTTGTTTTCACTAGTAACAGAGGGCCTATTGCATAGTATTTACACTCTCAAAATTGTTGCTTCATTATCATAGCTATCAACATAAGTCAAAGAATTAGGAGTTGTAATAGGAGGCAGATGGTCCAGTTACATACATCACAAAGATGTAATGTGTTTCAACTTTTGGCTTTCAAAGTTATTGAACTTGATTTTAAATGGAATAGTACATTGTGATGTTAAAGTGAGCACTATTAGCCAATCACATCAGATCCCATGTCACAAGCTGGAAATGCTTGAAGATTCTGGCTTTTCTAAGAAATCATGAAGTAGAAAGTCCACTGAATGAGAAGTAAGCAACTCTGGGTCTATAGCAGGCAAACTGGAGCAGATCATGTTAACTCTCCTCTGTCCCTGGCTGTGTTTCACCAGACCATAAACTATACTACCAGAAATTATAAATGCTTGCTTATTCGCTTACTCAGTTGTGTGCTTACTGTTTAGTTCCTTGCTTATTTTTCTTTCCCACTAGAATACAAGTTCCATGAGGGAAGGAACCTTGTTTGTTTTATTCAGTGGGTCCTTTGAGACTTTCTCTTTCTCTCCCAGGGACTGAGTGCTGTGTCAGGTATGTGGTAGAACCATATAGATATTAAGTGAAAGACCAAATGCATGAATATGTTCATGTGTGCTAATGCCATAGGCATAGGCAGAAATAGAAGATCTTTGGTTCCAGCCCTACCTGGTATAGAACTTGAGTTCCCCCCCATAACAAACTGTGTAACCTCGGACAAGATAACAAGGGCCTCCACCTTGGAGGGCTGTTGTACGGACTGGAGACAGAGGCTAGAAAACGTTCATCCTTGTGCCTGGCCCATGGTAGGTATTCAATAAAGGTAACGATTGTATAATTATGGTCTCAAATAAGTTGTGTGCTTAAAAGCAACTGTTAGGTTTTCTACTTCATCTCTCAAATTCCCAAGCATATTGAAGGACAAATAGTAGGAGCTTAATAAGTATGGGTTTGACTGCTTGGTTGAGAAACTCCATCTGTAAGCACAATGGGAAAAATTTGTTGCATAAATAACCCCAATCCACAGATACTTATCAAGTAACGACAATGACCAAGGAATTATGCTTGTCACTGTGTTTGCCAGACATTAGTAAAAAATTAGAAAACAAAACATCTCTAAAATTCTAAGTGAAAATCCTACTTGTTAAGCTCATTTTCACACTGAAAGGTTGGCTCTGGGGTACACAGTTTCTATAACTCAAGTTCAGGTTCATACGTAGGAATTTACCAAAACACTGGTAGTCTTAGCAACTGTCAAGAAATAAATGTGTTTTCTGCTCTGTTCCTATGTATAATTTGCACATACTGATTATTTATCTGCTCAAGACAGCCCGTGTGGTGTCTTTTCATCTGTCCAGCACCACATTCCTTTTACCCTATCCTAGACCTTGTCTATCCTTTATAGACTTAACAGTAATCTATTTTTAGAAAAGAAAATAAATCAGTTTCCCAGGAAATCTACATGAGTATTTTCTCCAGAGAGAGTATCCCACTGAGAGAGACACGGGCCTTGGCCATTGTTTTGTTAAATAGTAATAATAACTTAAAATGTGATGACAGCAGCTGATGCTTAACTACAGGATAAGGACCGGTCTTGTTAGCGTTGCCTGGCAACCTGTGTGTGACATCTCAGAGAATCTGAAGGGATCCAATGAGTTAGAAGAGGCCACAGCATCGGGATCAAGGGAACTTAAAGGTCATTGAGGAGCCAGAAAACTCTCTGCTGATCTCTGCAAGATAAAATTGAAGAATCTGTGAATAGAAGTGTGTATAACCCAAATCCAATTTTTCTTTAATTTCCTAACATCCTTAAAAAGAAGGGATAGAAGTCATAGACACATACATTTTTGAGTCTTTTTATGACCTCTTTTTAATATTAATTTTTAAGTTGAAGAACTATAAATACTTAGAGAAATACTCAGAGAATTTCAAGGACTGGTCAAGAGGGAATCCAACCCTGAAAAGTTTTTGACATGATAAAAGAAAAAAATAATAAAGAAAAAACAACTTCTCTGCAAAATAAACTAATCTACTTAACACTAAGGTTTCAGCATTCAAATAACAGTTTTCTGGTAAAAATTCTATGTGGCTGAGCCTGGTCAACTTACACATGTGCAACATGCAGAAGTACTAAAATTTACTCAACTTTCTATAAATCATAGTGACCAGGCTGTAATATGCCATACAGTCTATTATATGTTGGAGACAGAAAAAAAAAAAAAAAAGGCTCACTGTCTATACCTTCAAAAGGTGCACAGTTCTCAGGGATGGGGGAGTGAGAGTAAGTTATGTATTTATGTGCATTTGTGATTCCTGTTCCAAATTATAGGGTCCACTGAGGCTTCTGGTGATGGCATGTTCAATCAGTTCAGTTCAGTCGCTCAGTCGTGTCTAATTCTTCCATCCTATGACTGCAGAATGCCAGGCTTCCCTGTCCATCACCAACTCCCGGAGATTTCTCAAACTCATGTCCATTGAGTTGGTGATGCCATCCAACCATCTCATCCTCTGCCACCATCCCCTTCTCCTCCTACCTTCAATCTTTGCCAGCATCAGGGTCTTTTCAAATGAGTCAGTTCTTCGCATTAGGTGGCCAAAGTATTGGAGTTTCAGCTGTAGCATCAGTCCTTCAATGAATATTCAGTACTGATTTCCTTTAGGATTGACTGGTTGAAAGAGTCTTCTCCAACACCACAGTTCAAAAGCATCAATTCTTCAGCATTCAGCTTTCTTTATAGCCCAACTCTCACATCCATACATGACTACTGGAAAAATCACAGCTTTGATTAGCTGGACCTTTGTTGGCAAAGTAATGTTTCTGTTTTTTAATATGCTCTCTAGGTTGGGCATAGCTTTTCTTGCAAGGAGTAAGCATCTTTTAATTTCATGGGTGCAGGCACCATCTGCAGTGATTTCAGACCCAAGATAATAAAATCTGTCTTTGTTTCCATTGTTTCCCCATCTATTTGCTATGAAGTGATGGGACTGGATGCCGTGATCTTCGTTTTCTGAATGTTGAGTTTTAAGCCAGCTTTTTCACTCTCCTCTTTCACTTTCATCAAGAGGCTCTTTAGTTCTTCTTTGCTTTCTGCCGTAAGGATGGTGTCATGTGCATATCTGAGGTTACTGATATTTTTCCTGGAAAACTTGATTCTAGCCTGTGCTTCATCCAGTTCAGCATTTGCATGATGTACTCTTCATGTAAGTTAAATAGGCAGAGTTACAATATATAGCCTTGATGTACTCCTTTCCCTCTTTGGAACCAGTCTGTTGTTCCATGTCCAGTTCTAACTTTTGCTTCCTTTTTCATATGGGTTTCTCAGGAGGCAGTTCAGATGGTCTGGTATTCCCATCTCTTTAAGAATTTTCCATAGTTGTGATCCACACAGTCAAAGGCTTTGGTGTAGTCAATAAAGCAGCAATAAATGTTTTTCTGGAACTCTCTTGCTTTCTCTATGATCCAACAGATGGTGGCAATTTGATCCATAAGCCTCTTATCCTTATTCATCAGAGGGCAGACAGAATGAAAACTGCAATCACAGAAAACTAATCAAACTGATCACATGGACCACAGCCTGGTCTAACTCAAGGAAAGTATGAGCAGTACCATATAGGGCCACCCAAGACAGACGGGTCACGGTAGAGAGTTCTGACAAAATGTGGTCCAGTGAAGAAGGGAATGGCAAACCACCTCCTTATTCTTGCCTTGAGAACCCCATGAAACAGTATGAAAAGGCATGTTCAATAAATATCGATTAATCCAGACCTGACATTTGGAAGTTGTCCTTGACCTTTCTCTCACTTCTACCCCCTAGACAAACACAGGTCCCATCATCCTGACCTCTTAATTAGGCCTTAGCCTCTTCTTCTGCCCATCTCTTCTGCTAACTCCTTAGATTTAGTTCAGTTCAGTTCAGTCACTCAGTCATATCCAACTCTTTGCAACCCCATGGACTGCAGCATGCCAGAGTTCCCTGTCCATCACCAACTCCTGGAGTTTACTCAAACTCATGCCCATTGAGTCGATGATGCCATACAACCATCTCATGCTCTGCCATTGTCTTCCTTCTCCTCCTGCCTTCAATCATTCCCAGCATCAGGGTCTTTTCACATGAGTCAGCTCTTCCATCAGGTGGCCAAAGTATTGGAGTTTCAGCTTCAGCATCAGTCCCTCCAACGAATATTTAGGACTGATTTCCTTTTGGATGGAGTGGTTGGATCTCCTTGCAATCCAAGGGACTCTCAAGATTCTTCTTCAGCACCACAGTTCAAAAGCATCAATTATTTGGTGCTCAGCTTTCTTTATAGTCGAACTCTCACCATATATGACTACCGTCATGTATGGTTGTGAACTCCTTAGATTGGTCCACACTATCTCTTGCTTGGACTTGTGGAACAGCTTCCCAGTTGATCTGTTTCTCCTTTTATACCTCCAAACAGTTGTCACACTTTCTGGGTTCTAATCTCAAATCTGTGACTTTTGGTGTTGAATTTCTCTGCACCTTACTTTTGTCATCAGTGAAATGAGGATAACAATAGCCTTTATCTTACAACTTTGTTTTGAAAACTGGACTGCCTTTAGAATAATATCTAGCTTATAGTAGTGAAGTGAAAGTCACTCAGTCATGTCCGACTCTTTGCGACCCCATGGACTATACAGGCCATGGAATTCTCCAGGCCAGAATACTGGAGTGGGCAGCCTTTCCCTTCTCCAGGGGATCTTTCCAACCCAGGGATTGAACCCAGGTCTCCCACGTTGTAGGTGGATTCTTGACCAGCTGAGCCACAAAGAAAGCCCAAGAGTACTGGAGCGGGTAGCCTATCCCTTCTCCAGTAGACCTTCCCAACCCAGGAATCGAAGCAGGGTCTCCTGCATTGCAGGCAGATTCTTTACAAACTGAGCTATGAGGAAAGCCCATAGCTCATAGTAAACACTCAATAAAAATTAGCTGTTTATCATCAGTGCCTTCCCTTCCTTAAAATAGTGTCCATTGTACTTAGAATAAAAGGAAAACCATTAAGGCATAAAAGTCCCTTCTTGATCTCACCTCTGCCTGTCTGTGCCCTCATCTTGAATCGATAACAAACCCAATTTCACTTGAATCTATGCTTCAGCTATGCTAGTCTTCTTAAATGATTCAAAAGAGCCAAACTGGTCACCTCAGGGCCTTTGTACCTATTGTTCTCTTCTTTCCTGAAAATCAGCATGATTAACCCCTTTCATTTTTTAGGTCCTGGGTTAATGTGATCTCTTTTCAGAAACCTTCCCTGGCCTCCCTATCCACAGTACATCCGTGCTTCTGTGAGTTTATCCAGTCTTTGTTTGCTTCCTCCCAGCACTTACTATGGAGGGATTTCACTCTTTCCCTAGGACAAGAGTCAGCAGATTTTTTCTGTAGAGGGCCAGAGAGTAACTATTGTAGTCTTTGTGGGCCATACCATCTTTATCACAACTATAACAGTCCACTAGAATTGTAGAGTGAAAGCAGTTATAAGTATAAAACTGAAATAAGCATATCTATGTTCCCATAAAACTTCATTTCTAGACACTGACACTTGAATTCCATATAATTTTAAATCATGAAATATATTCTTTTGATTTTTTTCAACTATCAAAAAATGTAAAAACCATGCTAGATTCACAGGTCATATAGAAACAGGTGAATTTGGCCCTGCACCAGAATATAAACTTTGTGAGGAGAGAGATACACTTATCATATCACTGGTATACTACAGGATTTGATCCAGGGCCTCATATATAATGGCTTGTGTTAGTTACTTTTTCAATAAATAAATAAATCTCCCTGTAAGTTGTAATGAGCACAGCTAGATCTATTACACACTGAGCAAAATGGAAATTTGAATAGAAATAATTAAAAATTAATTTTCATCCTGTGTTTATAGTTTACAAAGTACTTCCATATACATTTCTCATTTTTTTTTTGCAATAAATAGGGCAACTGCATAAATTTCTGTTTATGAGTTTCAGCATGAATTTCTCAAGGTAATACAGCTAATTAATGATGCAGTTTAATCTTCAGAAGGAGAAGCTGTTTCCTCTCTGGACCAACAACACAGTCATTTCCTGGAGACTATTGGAAATGAAAATTCTCAGGCACCACCCTAAACCTACTGAATCAAAACTTCAATTGTGAGGCCCCAAAATCTGTGGTTCCACACACTCTATGGGTGTTTTTGTTGCATGTGAATGCTTGAGAACTATTGCTGTGGGCCAGTGGCTCTGAACACTGGCTTCACCTTAGAATCACCTGGAGAGTTTATACAAACCATCAGTGCCTGGGCCCCACCCCCGAGAATCTGACTCATTTCATCTGGGGTAGGGTGCAGGCATCAGTTGTTTTAACAACTCCCCAGGTGATGCTGAAGTACATCTGGAGTCAAAGGCTACTGCAGTCAAGGCCATGCTGCTTCTCCTAACAGGAAAGAAATGTTGCCCAAATTAGTTAGAATCACCTGCCACAGAGCCAAGCCAATATTAAGTCCTGAACTTATTCTCTTCATGGGACACCAAAAGATGGATTTCCTACTACCTCAGAGAACTTAATAGAGTTTCACAGACACCACAGGCCCACAGAAAAAGACCTGCCCCAATAATCTCTCATGTTCCAATTTCTCTTCAGGCTTTTATTCCCATTGCCATGGCCCCCTCCACTCCTGCTTCCATCAGCTGACTGCACCGATTCCATTAGAACTAAGGGCAGGTGCAGCCTGGAATGAAGCAGGAACTCATCTGTTTCTCCACATTCTCACTCCTGATGTTTGCTAGTTTGTATGATTAATTTTATCAATTTTCCTGACCTGCTTTGCCACTGAAATAAATATGACAGCTGCTGTGCTGCCTCCATTCTTCCTCTTGCCAAGTGAGATGCTGAGATGTGTTTTCTTGTTGATTGCAGACTTGGGCAAATATCAAGTAAACAGACTAAACAGGATTCATCCTGGTCATACCGACAAAGCAGGTGTGGAATAAAATACTCATGCTTTAGTAGATATAAATCAGAGAAAGCTGATTTCCCATCTTCTAGATTTCCTAGGTACTCATTCAAGAAAACAACATCATGGTCTCCATTTCCAAGTCTACTTTGCCCACCAGTTCTAATTTTCCTTCTTTTCAGAGTAAACTACTTGATAGGTGTCAATACCAAAATACTCTCTGACTACCTCTTATATTCATCTGTCCAGAAAAGTGAGGTGATAAACAACGTGTGAAAGTGTTTTGCAAACTATAACCTCTCCCAGAAATGCTAGCTGGTATTATTAAATTTACCAGCTTGCCTTAGTCTGAAAGAAGCCACCTGTACTGAGCACCTATTTGCCAGGCCCTTTACATTAATCTTAAGGTGTATCAATCCCATTTTACAGAGAAAACTGAGGCTCAAATGGTTGCCTATCTGTCCATCAAGCTGCAGGTTCAAGGCCTGCTTGAAGCCCGTGTCTATCACCCACCACCACACCACCGTCTGCTACTCTGCGGTCACCAGATGCAGGCAGGGCTGCCTGACTGAAGTTACATCTAAGTCCAGCTTCCAGACCAGATTATGTAGAGATGAAACCTGATTTAAGATTGTGGGGTAATGAAGCAAACCTGCTTTCATTTGGTTTAATTTGAGGGAAAACCAAAAGACACGGCAATCCAAAACTGATCATTATATGACTTTGAACAAGTTCAACTCTCTTTGTGTTTCAGTTTAGTTTTCTAGTGTATAAAATACATGGAATAATAACCACAGGGTTTGATTTGGAGGGTTACATTAGCTTAAGAAGGCATCTACACAAAATATGCCTGGAATGGTTCCTGATACCTATAAGGTGCTTGAGGGTGGATTTTAAATATGAATCTTAGACGCTTCATACAAGAAAAACTGAAATACTACCATTTCTATTACCCTATTAATTCAAATAAAATAGTTCCTTTGAGTTAAAATATTGTCAGAGTAATAGGTCTCAAAGCGTATGTGTGGGGCGTGGGGGGCAGGGATGGATAATAAAATAAGTTGGCTACTGGTGAGAAGCACATAGTCACTGTCCTCCTTGGTAACCTTGCTAACCAACTGAGGGCTGAGCAGGTAAATGCAGAAGAAGGAGTAGCCACTGGCCTGGAGCTTTAGTCTCTAAAGAGAGGGTAGTGAGGCCAATTTTGTTAGGAACAAAGTTGAAAAGAGAATGCTGAAACCTAGCTTCCTAAATTGTTCAACTGGAAGTAACCTCCAGAGGCCATTTGCCTCCTGTCTTCTAGGAGTAAATATTGTTATCTCTTTTGGATGGAAAAATAAGAAGCAGAAAACACTGAAGTAACTTCACCAGTGAGCATCTAGGAGCAGAAGAGAAACCAAGTCTTCTATCTTTGTGTTATGAAGGCTGCAACTGGCTTGTGACTCTTTTGTCCCCCAGGCTTTTCCTCGGATCAGATTCTAGGGAAATTCACCCATCATGGCTGCAGGAATTGGAGGGGGTGGGGAGGGTGGTTGATAGTAGAGGACACATAGGCCTTTCCCAGTGAGCCTAGGCTAGCCTCACTCTGCCTTAATTCCCTTTCTACCCTTACTCCCTTTTCTACCACCTCCTGTATTTGCCCTGGCTATCCAAATAGCTAAATAAAGCCATTTAAGAATGCTCCCTGAAATTTGGATAGGAGCATGATGCAGTGTCAGCTGATTAAAGAGAAGACTGTGTTTAAAGGAGGGAGGAAGTCCAAGACATTCACTGCTGCAGCTGGGTGTCCTACTGCGCTCTCTCTTGCTCTGGAGTTTGTGTTCATATCGGTAACAGCAATAATAATAGCAATAAATTGTTATCAGCATTAGCTCCCACTTGACTTGGTGATGACTTATGGAGAATAAACAGCCAACCTGCTCACAGGTACACCATGATCCCTTTGGCCAATGGATCATTTCCCTCCCACCAGAAAACCTCCACTGAGGACCTATCCAGCTGCCTCTCATCACTTGCTCCCTGCTAGGCGGTGGGGGAGGTGGAAGTGAGTAGAATGAGATACTGTCTTTCTCTGCATTCCCCTGGGCCTGCTGAGCACAGAGATATCAGCAGGTGCTCAGCTATTCCTCCCCATCCCATTTGTAAAAAGAAAATGAGATGGAGGAACAGAGGAGAAAGGCTTGGTGACTTTCTTTGCATTGATCACTCACACCCCATCATCTCAGTCATCACAGTAGAGTGTGGGCAGAGAGCTCAGCTCAAAATGAGGACCTGCCTTCTGGGCAGAAAGAATCAGGCATGCGATGTGATGTCTAATTTCCAGCCTCCCAATTGCCCAGGCAGACCTCATCTCCTGAATTCAGGTCTTCCTAAATGAGGGGAGCAGGGAGGGGGTGTCTCCTGCTGGCAGAGTGTTGAAAGCACGATCCATGACATAGGCCTGGGAGGAAGATTTTGCTGGGGAAATGCAAGAGCTTCAGTATTTTGCACACCAAGCTTGTCTTCTAATGACAGCCTTGGGAGCCAGACATTTCTAAGTGCTAATTAGAGGTGTTGATTATCGTAGTAACCCTGTGGGGGCTCAACCCAAGCCCGAGAGCAAAAGCCACAGATAAAATAAAGATTGTTACAATAGCTCCCAGTGTCACATGAGCATCAGTACCGGAATGTCAATGTTCAGGCACAAGCCAATCTGGGATTCCAGCGACTGCAGTGACGGAGGACCAGACTGATGCGCGGGCTGTCACACACTGTGCAGTTCTGGTTGAAGGACAGATCCTCCATCCTAATCAATCAGGAAAAGCTCGCCAGGACTCAGATATAAAGAGACTGACTTACGACAGGATCTCGTTACAACATGAGCAAAGCCGCAGAAGTGGGGCATGTGGAGATCCTTTCTTGGAGTGCTAAAGTTGGTGAGTTATTTTAAGGCACGGTAGGTTGTGTTCATATTTACAACCTTAAACATGCACACATTTTGAGATGCACACCTAGTGTTTCTAATAGAGAAAGTGTCCTGATTATTGCCTTACTTACTTTACATCCATAGTTCTTAACAGCTTCGTAACTATATTGGAAAGAGAATGAAAATCAGAAAGAAGTGTTTTATTCGGCCAGGTCGATAGTCCCTTGTGGGATCTTAGTTCCCCCACCAAAGACTGAATCTGGGTGTCTTCTTCCAAGGTGGTACTAGTGATAAGAACCCTGCTGCCAATGCAGGAGACGTAAAGAGATGCGGATTTGATCCCTGGGGTGGGAAGATCCTCTGGAGGAGGGCATAGCAACCTACTCCCGTACTCCTGCCTGGAGAATCCCATGGACAGGGGAACAGGGTAGGCTATGGTCCATAGAGCGGCAAGGAGTTGAACACAACTTAAGTGACTTAGCATGCATGCCAGCAGTGAGAGTGATCAGTCCTAACCACTGGACCGCTAGGGAATTCCCAGAAAGAAGGCTTAAGGTGGAGCATTAATTTGAGAAGTACCCATGCATTGGGCTGACAGCTGAGTCTCTAGAGCCTGAAGAGAGTGGAGGACAAACTCCAAGACTCCTTACTTAAGGTTTATGGGCCTCAGTTTTCTCTTCTGAGACATGGGGATAATAATAATACTCACCTCCTAAGATTATGGAGGGTTAAATAAAATAATGACTACCAAATCCCTAGCATTATATCTACACTTGATGTGGAATAAGTCACTTTCTTGGCTTTATAGTCCTCCTTTGGAATAAACAGAAAATAAAAATAACTACGTTTAGAATTAGTCCAAGGATTAAATGAGAAAATGCTACTTATGAATCATTATTAATTTATGAAAAACAGTAATGGTTTTTACAAAGACAACCTAAGTTGTCATCTGTTTTGAGGCAGGATATCTAGCCCAAACCTAGACCAGGATCTTTCCCTTTGAGCCTACAGTCTGCTGTTTGACCTTGGAGAAGTGAAAAGCCCTTTCTTTTGTAATCTGGATCCTGATTTAATAAAAGTTCAGAATTCAAATGACATAATGCATATGTAACTCTTTGTCACCTGTAAGGCATTTCCATACATCTTATGATGCAATAGACATTGGAGTTGGGCTAGGCCACACAGTTACCACTTTATTTCCACTACTTATCAGTTCCCCATTCTTGGGCAAGTTAAATTTCCTTGTTTCTAAAATGAGAACAATAATACCTGCCCCAAAGGTCATGTATAAAACATCTACCTGGGACAGAGGATCTAATAAATGTCCATTCTCTCCTATACTTGCTCACTGGATGGTCCTGATTAAGACAATAGGGATACCTCATCCCTCTGCAAAGGGGAGAAAAGGTAAGTGTAAACAAGTATCAATATGAGCTCCATGTGTGGATGTGGAGGTATGTAATGAGACACATATAAAGCTACAAAAGAGAGAAGAAATCACTCTCAACTCTGTCCACAGGCAGCAAAGCCCTGGGTATAATACCCTATCCCTGATCTAAACAGACCAAGGAGGGAGCATGGCAGGGATGGAGAAGAGCAGAGCCATTTAGTCATTTTTTTTCTGCTGAGACATTCCCTAGCTGCTTAAACCCTCCCTTTATCCCCAGAGCTTACATTTCTCAACACCAGCAATCTGTACGTTGAAGTCACTTTAGTCTGTTGGGAGGCATAAATCTGGCCTCCTAAGAGTCCACTATAGCAAATTGCTAGCACCTTCTAAGACACAAAGGAGAAAATCAAGGTTGACTGCAAAAAACTTCTGGTTGCTTTGAAAAAGTCATCCTACTTGAATTCAATGGACGACCATTCTTCAGGATATGCTCTACAAAATGCTAGTTCGAAGAGATATTTTTTCTTTTTTATTAAAAGAAAAAGACTACTTCATGATCAAAAGTTGGCAAGACATTACATATCACATCCCCCCTTTTTAAGACTGACAGCATTAGCTTATTATTAGGAAGGGATTCTGGTAAAGCAGCTTATGTATATTTATTAATATTTCCTAGACTGATTTGACAAGGGAATCCCTTTTCCAAAGAACACCTGTAAAATTCTATGAAACTGGTTTCAAGGAAGGTAACTTTGGCAAAGTGTCTGATTCTTTTCTCCTATGTATTCAAGATTCTATTTAGGTTTTAATGAGTTTTTAACAGATAGAGGGTATTCAGTAAATCTTTGCTAAATGAATAGATCTCACAAGTGATTAGCCATTTGGCAAACAATAGGCAATTACCCCTTGTTGGCTAATGTGACACCACAAACTGTCAACTAACTAATCTATCACCCCACAAATATTTCTCCAATGCATCATATGCTGTTTGCTGTAAGTTGAATAGTTTCATACAAGACAATCTGTTATTATAATATGAAAAATTCAAAACACTGAACCTCAGCCTTGACTGGGTCTGATTGTGGAGAAATCTGTCCAAATTTCTTCACTCCTCCCTCTAGACATGCAGGAGGACAGTTATAACCTATTAGACATATTTTGGAATTGTCCTGATCTTCAATGTCTCTCCATTTGTCTTATAATCCACTGAAATGTTTACACAACTCTAATACTTTCCTACGCAAGCTACAGTCCCTAGATTTCTTCTTTCACCTATTATCAGCAGAACTTTCTTTATCAGATTGCATGTCTTGATGTGAACTTCATGAAGTATGGTCACAGTACTCATAGGCAACACCTAGGAATAGTCTCTGCCAGATGAGGTGAGAAAAATCTGATCCGTGTCCCCAAGGGTGATGACAAAGAAAGACATAATTTTACAACTTTTTGTCATTGTTTTTGTTTTAGAAAACATCATTTTGTGGTAATTCTGTGTAGGCATCTGTGTATGAATTTATGTGTTCTGAAGAAGATGACCTCATTCTCAAAGGAAGTGCATACCACAGGGTCCTCATATCAATGCAAATATTACAACTTCTTTCCAAGGTCTTAGGAGAGCCCACGATAGTGGTGGCTGTGATGATTTACATTCCAAAGGAAGGGTTAACCTCATCTCATTGCCGCTGTTGTCTGAGGACAACTTGTCAGCCCACTAGAACATCCCATAATGGATTTGAAGTGGATTGTGCAGCCCCTTGCAAGGTGGATGCTGTATTTATTGAATAGACATTAAAAAGAACATTTCTCAATTTCTTAGCACTGAACTCAGGGTCAATGGATCTTCTTGGCACTGACATGCTGAGTCAACTCCTAGCTCAAAGCTTTTAAAGGGACTGGGGTTAGATTAAAGGATTAGACTCCGTCTTGAATGTTTCCCTGGCAAAACTGTTGGGTCTTAAATCATTTATGTTGCCTTGCAGTGCTTTACTTGGCCTTTCACTGCTAGCTTTCAAAGAAACACACACACACACAAGCTCCCACAGACAACACTCAAAGAGCATAACAATTCCTCTTTTGCAGATTGAGTAGGTATTTTTTTGCCTGTGAGAGGAAACTACTTCAGACTCATCATATAGGTAAGTTGCTGTGCTTTTAGTGATAATTATAAGATAGTAGGTCATGCCTGTAGACTCTGATTAAATCTCTACCCCCAAATAGAAACCAAACCTGCAGTAGCTGTGCCCTCATATCCTGCCACACAGCTGTCCTTAATGTAGACCCAGTTGACTAACTGACTTTGTCTAGGGCATCCACATTCCCTCCGACACCTTGTGCATGCATCATCCCCACTTCAGGATTCACTGGTACACCCACCCATGCAGTCCATCATTGTCACCTGTCACCCTGCTAGAAGTTTGTGTACAATGCTATTCATTCATTGATGTCTTCTTTCAAAAGAAAACAAGGCTTCAGTCCTTTTATATACTCTGCTCGTGTACAATTAAATGCATGTCAAATAAAACACATACATTACTTTTGTACTTTTACATATTCCTATATAAGAATACTAACCAGCATATTGCTGCAAGCCACTCGGTGTCTATACATATAAGCCCAGCCCAGAGGCAGTTGAGCAAGGGTGAAACAGATATTTACAGAGTCACCACCATAGTGTTGGAGAAGGAAATGGCAACCCACCCCAGTATTCTTGCCTGGGAAATCCAATGGGCAGGGGAGCCTAGCAGGCTACAGTCCATGGGGTTGCAAAGACTCATATAGACTTAGTCTATCTTACACCACCACCTCACCATATACTGGTGAGAATGCAGGTTTTAGGAAAAACTACCAGGGTTTGAATCATGCTTAAACATTGCTTAGCTTATTAGCCATACCACAAACAAAAATAAAGCAAACATTCCTTTGTGACAATAAAAATTAAGAAATCTTTGAAATATCTCCAAGAATCTATAAGCCAAAATGTTAGTCTATTTATTGTCTAGAACCTTCTTATCCATCTAGTTCTTAGGTGAAGTTGAAATAAATATAA
This sequence comes from Ovis aries, assembly GCF_016772045.2. Taxonomy (NCBI): domain Eukaryota; kingdom Metazoa; phylum Chordata; class Mammalia; order Artiodactyla; family Bovidae; genus Ovis; species Ovis aries. The sequence goes on from NC_056054.1 coordinate 116,206,233, forward strand.
CAGCAACAAAAAAAGCAGCCCTGATGAAGTGAACATAAAAATGTGATGGAATACAAAGGAATGAAATAGTGCCATTTAAAGAGACATGGATGAACCTAGAGACTGTCATACAGAGTGAAGAAAGTCAGAAAGAGGAAAACAAATATTATATAATATCACTTATATGTGGAATAAAAAAATGGTACAGATGAACTTATTTGCTAAGCAAATATAAAGACACAGAAGTAGAGAACAAATTTATGGATGCTAAGCAGGAGAGAAGGAGTGAGATGAACTGGAAGATATTGACACATATACATTACTCTGTAGAGAACAGATAACTAATGAGAACCTACTGCATAGCACAAGGAACTCTACTCAGTACTCTGTGGTGTCCTGATGGGAACGAAATCCAAAAGAGAGGGGATATATGTATAAGTAAAGGTGATTCACTTTGCTGTACAACAGAAATTAACACAACATTGTAAATAAAAATATTTTTAATGTGATGGAACAATGATCTCTTAAATATAAAATACAAACTTCATTTCTTCCTAGGAAGAAATATCAATAACCCCAGATATGCAGATGACACCACCCTTATGGCAGAATGTGAAGAACTAAAGAGCCTCTTGAAGTGAAAGAGGAGAATGAAAAGCTGGCTTAAAACTCAACATTCAGAAAGCTAAAATCATGGTGTCTGGTCCCATCACTTCATGGCATATAGATGGGGAAACAATGGAAACAGTGACAGACTTTATTTTGGGGGGCTCCAAAATCACTGCAGATGGTGACTGCAGCCATGAAACTGAAAGATGCTTGCTCCTTGGAAAAAAAGCTATGATCAACCTAGACAACATATTAAAAAGCAGAGACATTACTTTACCAGCAAAGCTCCATCTAGTCAAAGCTATATTTTCTCCATAGTCTTGTATGGATGTGAGAGTTAGACTATAAAGAAAGCTGAGCACCAAAGAATTGATGCTTTGAACTGTCTTGTTGAAGAAGACTCTTGAGAGTCACTTGGACTGCAAGGAGATCCAACCAGTCCATCCCAAACAAAATCAGTCCTGAATATTCATTGGAAGGAATGATGCTGAAGCTGAAATGCCAATACTTTGGCCACCTGATGCCAAGAACTGACTCACTAAAAAAGACCCCAATGCTGGGAAATATTGAAAGCGGGTTAAAAAGGGGATGACAGAGAATGAAATGGTTGGATGGCATCACTGACTTGATGGACATGAGTTTGAGTAAGCTCCAGGAGTTGGTGATGGACAGGGAAGCCTCGAGTGCTGCAGTCCATGGAGCAGTCACAAAGAGTCGGACACGACTGAGCAACTAAACTGAACGGAACAGTGAAGAAGTGAAGTGTTAGCCACTCAGTCATGTCTGACTCTTTGACCCTGTATACTATAGCCCACCACTCTCCTCTGTCCATGGGATTCTCCAGGCAGGAATACTGCAGTGGGTTACCATGCCTTCCTCCAGGGGATCTTCCCAACTCAGGGACTGAACCTGAGTCTCCTGCATTGCAAGCGTATTCTTTACCATCTGAGCCACCAGGGAAGCTCCTTTATATACAGCACTCCCGTACAAAATTTTCCAGACCAGCCAGTGTCTTTCTCACTAACATGCCAAGGCACCTCCAACCTCCACTCTTTTCTAATGTCTTTCCTCCCATGAATTACGTTTTGATTCCTTACTCAGTTTGCTCTTTCTCCTTTTCTCTGTCTACCCATATCATAAACTTCCAAATGAGTTTCCATATCTCTCTGGTGACGGCTTATCTAACCACCATAATTCCAGTAAACTTGACTTCCTTTTCATGTACTCAATTGCAATACTTCTCCTTTTCCCATGAACATATTTATGACTTTGTTCTTAGACTAGAATGAGAACTGAAAAAAGCTATAGCCCAATTTATATGTCTTATCTTTGCAACTCATCTCTCCTCTTCCTAGGAAAACACACATACACATGCACGGGGACATGCACAAACACTCAGCACACTATACATTTCCCACTTCTTTTTACTAATCGAAGTTTTGTGCTAATGGGTGCCCAACAACTATTTGTTCCCTATTTGGCCATCTAGCACTCCCCTCTCCTCGTGGCTGGGCTTTCTTAACTACCACCTCAGTCCATTTCCACCCCAGGTCCTGGAATTGATTCTGTTCCACAGGAAAATTTAATGAACATTATATAAAGATGCATTTACACCTTGTTCTGGTACCTAAGCTACTACCTTATTTCTATAGGCAAGTTCCTACCTTATATCCCAGTTTTGTACTTTTTAAATTTCACTCTGACTGAAGTTCCACCTCAGAATCCTATACTGTTCCTCGTCTACTACAAGAAAGTGACCATGTGTGACTGCTGGCAATTGTCTCCAAAAATTAGAGCCCTTCCCTAGAGACCCATCCCCAAACTGAAGCACTACTATCTGCTCACCACCTACTCTTCACTCTCTACCCTCAAACTCCTTGATCTTTAATACAGCTGCCACTGCACCAGTGAATTATATTATGCTCCTCCTGGATACTAAACCTAAGTGTCTCAGGCTACAGTCTATTTCAGCTTAACTTAATTTCCCTCCAACTTTGTTCCTTGACTCTGCGCTTCTCCCTCAATATCCCAGCTGATTTCTCCTTTAGGTCTCCAAGAAAAGTGAAAGTGTCTCAGTGTCCGGCTCTTGCAACCCAGGTCTCCCACATTGCAGGTGAATTCTTTATTGTCTGAGCCACCAGGGAAGCCCAGATCTCCAAGACCTGTTGACCTTTCTAACTCCCCCAGCACCCATCCATTCATTGATCTATTGTTCTGCATCTCCCAGCCTGAAACACTGATACTCCATGTTCCATGAAGACACGACAGACACTCCCATATTCCCATGAGGAAGGGCAGGACTCATAACCACCCATTACTATACCTTTTGAGCATCATGATTTACCTGCTTGGCCCTATCACCTCCACCATTTTCACTAGAGTCCAACTTCAAATGCCTGTCAGAAATTTCTAGTCTCCACATCCAGGTCTTTCCTTCCCAACTTTGACATCAGCCCTGGTGTAAATCATGGGACTAGGTTTGTGGCAGCCATATTGACTTGAGCTCACCGTTGTTTACTGAGCAGAAGACTGTCTTTAGGCATTTGTTTTTGTTGTCATTTTTGTGGTTGGCTATATCTTCTCATAAAGAAAGGGAGGGAATTCCAGAAAAACTTCTGTTTCATTGGCTATTCTTAAGTCTTTGACTGCGTGGATCATAACAGACTGTGGGTAACCCTTAAAGAAAGAGATGGGAATACCAGACCATCTTACCTGTCTCCTGAGAAACCTATATGCAGGTCAAGAAGCAAAAGTTAGCACCTTATATGGAACAACTGACTGGTACAAAATTGAGAAAGGATCATGATAAAGCTCTTTATTGTCACCCTATTTATTTAACTTATATGAAGAGCAAATCATTCAAAATGGCATGCTAGATGAGTTACAAGCTGGAATCAAGGTTGCTGGGAGAAATATCAACAACCTCAGATATGCAGATCATACCACTCCAATAGCAGAAAGTGAAGAGAAACTAAAGAGCCTCTTGATGAAGATGAAAGAGGAGAGTGAAAATGCTATCTTAAAATAATATTAAAAATCTAAGATCATGGCATCTAGTCCCATAACTTTATGGCAAACAGAGGAGATGAGGTGGAAGCAGTGACTGATTTCCTCCTCTTGGGCTCTGAACACATTGTGGATGGTGACTGCAACCATGAAATTAGAAGATGATTGCTTCTTTGAAGGAAAGTGATGGCAAAACTAGACCGTTGATTAAAAAGCAAAGACATCACTTTGCCAACAAAGGTCCATCTGGTCAAGGCTATGGTCTTTCCAGTAGTCATATATGGATGTAAAAGTTGGACAATAAAGAAGGCAGAGCACTGAAGAATTTATACTTTAAAACTGTGATATTGCAGAAGATTCTTGAAAGTCCCTTGGACTGCAAGGAGATCAAACCAGTCAATCCTAAAGGAAATCAAACCTGAATAGTCATTGGAAGGACTGATGCTTAAGCTGATGCTCCACTACTTTGGCCACCTGATATGAAGAGTGGACTCATTGGAAAAGACCCCGATGCTGGGAAAGATTGAGGGCAGGAGGACGAGGGGGAAACAGAGGATGAAATGATTGGATAGCATCATCAATTCAATGGACATGAACTTAAGCAAACTGGGGAAGATGGTGAGGGACAGAAAGGCCTGGCATGCTGCAGTCCATGGGGTTTCAAAGAGTCAGATACGACTTGGCAACTGAACAATAACATCTTCTCATGGTCTCATAGACAGTAGATGCTGATGAATTGTTCAGAACAACTTTAGTGATCGGTACCACTCAGACAGTGCCTGTGAGCTCAATGAACCAGAAACAATGCTCAGAGTTCTTACTGCACAGTGAGAAGGTCAAGAATTTGTCACAGGGACTAAAGAAAAGGAAACAAAAATCATAAGCAAACAGGCAGAATAAACTCAAGATTGCTTCATTGTGGTAACAGTTTTTATTCCTACCATGAGCCTAGTCTAATTCTCATTTCTCAGTGCTCCTTTGAGGCAGACACAGGGTCTTGCTCATAAACTTAGACACAGATGGCAACACTGTTAACTCTGTGTGTGCCAAACCACTGTCATATCTCAGGCCATGGGGGAAATAGCAATCATTATCAAAACCAAGACACAAGTGAGTCCTGTAAAAGAAACCCATTGTTAAGAAGTGAACCTGGATACTCTGTTTCATTATTTTCTTATACAAGTCAAGTAACAGCAGGCTAAACATTTATTTCAGTCTTAGACTTAAATCATTCATTTTAATGTTCTGGCCTTGATGTCTGTTAGACTAAGCTCCACCACCTTGTCTCTGATGTTTAAGTGTCTCCCTCTCCCTTTCTGAGATCCTATCCCCACATGAACACATCTCAAAGATGGCATCTACCTTTATCAACCCTGACCTCCAGAGAGCAATCAATATAGGGCCTGTTAGGGATGAAGATGCTCCCCTAACCAATATATGTCTCAGTACCTGGTGAAAGGGATGCCTGCTAGGGGACAGAGTTGGGGGATAGTTACAAATAATTCTTAATAAAGCCACTCCCGCATTCCTATCTCTCTCATCTTCTAAACTCTTTCTTCTATAGCATACCAAGAAACTTCCAGCTTCTCATTTTCATTTAAGTTGAGAATTCAATCAGTCAACAGAAAATATTGTTAAAGTCCCTTCCAGATTCTTGAGATAACAGATGTAATCTCTGTTTGCTAAGGGGAGGGCATACGAGCGTGCTAAGATGCTTTAGTCGTGTTCCACTCTTTGAAAACCCATGGGCTGTAGCCCCCCAGGCTCCTCTGTCCATGAGATTCTCCAGGCAAGAATACTGGAGTAGGTTGCTATGCCCTCCTCAAGGGGATCTTCCCAACTCAGGGATCGAACCCGAGCCCCCTGCGGCTCCTGCACTGCAGGCGAATTCTTTACTACTGAGTCACCGGGGAAGCCCAATCTCTGTTTAGTGTTTCCATATGACTCAATTCAGCCCAGTCCGTTATTATATATCTATTTCTATGGCTTAATACACTTAAAATTCATTTCCACACACGCTTCCCAAATATCTGCTGATTTTAAACATCAAAGTATCACAGTTCTTTTTTTAATCTCCTCGTGGGTCAGATTTGGTGCTTGTCTATCAGATTATCAGGTATTTGAGTCTAGTTATGGGTCTGCAGGAAATGAAAAGCGGTCAGAGAGGGTCTTGAGGAGAATCAGCATTCCACTGAAGATCAATTCAGAGCCAGTCTCAGGTGGAGACTGAACTTTTCAGACAGGGTGGAGGTTATGAAGAAAGGCATAGTGGGAAAGCTGACCTCACTATATCATTTTAAATAAGGGACTTCAGCATCCAGTCCTCTGGTGATTGGGACATCAAGATATTGTTATCTGGGGTGGGTTCTGAAACCAGAAATACAGAAGGATGGCTGGAGGCTCAGTGAACTCAAACTGATAACTGTCTACCAAAATTCCTCATTATAGTCTTGCGGCCCCATTCTTCTCTAATTAAAAACTCATCTCAACTTAAGAGACAGAGTAAGTTCATGGACACAATGTGCACTTAATTCAGCCATCCACAGAATCAGATTCTGGACTTGCTTTTCAGAAGTTTCAGCCCTACATATCTGGTCACAACTGCATTGAAATCTCTGCGTGCTTTAGAACAGCCATACTTTCTCCTCTGTAGGCATCTTGAGCTGGAATTGAACGTTTTTGGCTTTGGCTTTTCTTTCTCTGCACTCTCCCGTTCAGGGATAAGCAACCATCCCATCCCCACTAGTCCTGATGAGCCATAAAATGTTACTAGTACAACTCAGTGGTCCCAAGCCTCATCTTCTGTAGCCATATGACTCCAGGCAGTTGAAGGTGATAATTTAAGCAGCTAGTTTATCACTGCATGCCATGCACTATTCGTGACCCATTTTCCATTGGCAAGAAATTTATTACTTCCTCCAAAACTAAACATCTCATAAAACTAATGTGAGATTCCCACTTTTAAATTTTCTATCCCCCTTGGAAACACTTGAGATACAGAAATCTGTTTCAGCCAGAACTCCATCAGAAAAATAGAAACCATTAAATGCATTTGAAATAGGAAAAGTTTACTACAGGAATTGGGGGTAGTCTTTGGAAAGGCTAGATGAGCAAAGGTCAAGGAAACTGACACTGATGATATCAGATTGAAGCAACAAAGTGGATGATTCTCAAAAGTTTGCCAGGAAACTGCTGATAAGCTTGCACCGACTGTCTCAGCCTGCCACAGAATGATTCTTAAGAAATCACCAGGAAACCTCAGTGAATCTCACCTTTGCCTTTGTATCTGGTGCAACTGTATCCAGTGAATACTGGCTTCTCCTTTCCCAACTTCCAAATCACATGTGAGCTCTTCCCTACAGCTACACATGGAAAGGGATTCTAGGAAACATAATTTCTGGCTTTGCTTCTGTAATGCACATAGATCTTAGATTAATTTCTTATCAAAATAAATTAATCATTAATGATTGAATTGAAGGCACTGGTTTGCAGCTCACAAGGATCATATTTGGAGACAGGTTTTTCTCTGGAAATGTCTAACTCATAACACATAGACAAATGATTACCCACTTAGATCAATACCTATTCTGGCTCTCCTGTATAAGAAAAGATTCTCCATGTAAGTTTCTGCAGATTTTGCCTCCAAAATAGTTCTCAAAAGTCTATATATTTCTGTCTCTACTGCCACCACTCTAGATTAGGCAACAGTCATTTCTCATTTAGAGAACTGCTTTACCTTCTTCCATTTCTCTGTGCCAATCTGCTCTCAGCACCACAGCCACAAAGATTCTTCCAAAAGTGAAATCACATAATGGCACTCCCTTCCTTAAAATTCTTCCACTTGTACTCATGCTCTGCCCAAAGTTTCATCCATACTAAACTCTCTTGAGCTTTTTATTTGTCCCATAATTTCCCTTCTCAAGCATCATTTTCTCTGCCTAGTACACTGTCTTTTCTTCCCCACTCCATATCCAATTCTCTTCTAACCTTCCTTTGGACAAACAGTATTCATCCAGGTCCTAACTTAAATGCCATTTGCTTGGGCAGCCTTTCCCAGTCTTCACCTCTATACTTTATTATCATTTCTTGTTTCTTTAGCTTAAGGCTTATTCTAAACCTGACAATTGGCATCTTGCTTTGCTTGAACTAAGCTCCTTTCTCATCTTGAATCTATGGGAGCAGGAAATTAGCTAGAACAGAGAAAAGAGACAGTGAGACCCTCCCTAATGGCTGAGGTCAAGCTGGTAACAATCACCCAGGCTACATCCTCACTCTCAATTGAGACTTGAGGTGCTTGCAAGGCGTCTTAGTAAACAACTTCATGAGAAGAAAACTGAGCCCAGAGATTTAGAGTAACCGAAAAGAGGAAGCTTGAGGACAACAAGAGATTTAAAAACTGAACAAAAATTAATATAAAAAGGACAAACATAGTACTGTATATAAAATCACCAACTAATAATAACCCACAGGCTGGTACAGGGAACTCTATTCAATACTCTGTAATGTCCTATATGGGGAAAGAATCTTTCTAAAAAAACAGAGTGGATATATGTATACGTAAAACTAATTCACTTTGCTCTACACCTGAAAGTAACACAACATTGTGAATCAGCTGTGTGCTAAGTTGCTTCAGTCATGTCCAACTCTTTGTGACCCTATGGACCATAGCCCGCCAGGCTTCTCTGTCCATGGGGATTCTCCAGGCGAGAACACTGGAGCGTGCTGCCATGCCCTTCTCCAGGGGAATCTTCCCAACTCAGGGAATGAACCTGCATCTCTTACATCTCCTGCCTTGGCAAGAGTGCCACATAGGAAGCCCCATGAATCAACTATACTCCAATAAAAAGTATTTAAAAAAAAAATTTTTTTTTTAAGTTTCCCTCTTGATACCATGCAGAATGGCTTGTCCACCACCCTGTTCAAAAAGCGGAAGTAGTGCAGCACCTCACTACAACAGGTCCTCAAAAATACTTATTAATAAGTGACAACATGAGAAAATGGATGGATAATTGAGTAAAGACAGAATCGTTTCTTCTCAAGTTCCTGTTAGAGTTTGGACTGTTTGACTAGCAATAGCCTTGAAGAGCCATCAGTGTCTACTGCTGTTTCAAGTGATTTACACCCTGAGCACTGTGTGCATGTGTGTGTGTCATGCTTGGTACTTCTTATATCATATCCCCCTTTGTGTGTGGTACCTTTTCTGTACCATGTGAACATGTGTTTCTATCACTTCAAGCTTTTTGAGATCAGTGCTTTGCCTCAGTGCTTTGCAAAGAGGCTGACACATCAACAATACTCATAAATATCTGTTGAATAAAAAACAATTATTGTAAAGAAATATCATATTTTTAAAATATATTCTCTTCTAAATATGAGACCTTGTGAACATGACTATATCCCAGACATTTTCACAATGGTCCAAAGAATAGAATATTTTCAGTTTAATTTCAGATGTATCTATTCATAAAGCAGGGTATTTTCTCAATTATTTATTTTCTGTTAGGCCATCAGGGTCTTTCACTATCAACTTAATTTGTTTATTTATAATTTATATCCCACCCATTATCCATATGGGCTTCCTTGTGGCTCAGACGGTAAAGTGCCTGCCTGCAATGTGGGAGACCCAGGTTCAATCCCTGGGTCAGGAAGATTCCCTGAAGGAAATGGGAACCCACTCCAGTACTCTTGCCTGGAAAATTCCATGGGCTGAGGAGCCAGGTAGGTGACAGTCCATGGAATTGCAAAGAGTTGGGCATGACTGAGCAACTTAACTTTACATGCTCCATAAGGATTAGTTGGCTCAGTATTTCCACCTAGTTAACTTAATCCAATCCTGTTATTGTCATTGTCATTGATTCTTGACAAAGTCCCAATCTGTTGTTTAAGTAAATCTGCCTGCCATCATCCACAAATGGTGGGAAACTTCCCATTTCCATTACTTTCCAAATGTTAAAGCAAGTTTAAATAAATTCTATAATTTTTATAATTATGTAATTATAATTGTTCTTTAGTATGTCAATAGTAATGGGAAGATCTGTCTCAAATCACAGTGCTTTTACAAATGACTCAATTTCATTCCTCTTATGTCTGTGTAGTATTCCATTGTATATATGCACCACATTTTCTTTATCCATTCTTCTATCAGTGGACACTTAGGTTGCTTCCATGTCCTGGCTATTGTAAATAATGCTGCAATGAACATTGGGATGCATGTGGGGATCTAGATTCTGTCATACAGAGTGAAGTAAATCAGAAAGAGAAAAAACTAGGTGTGACCCCATGGACTGTAGCCTGATAGGCTCCCCTGTTCATGGAATTCTCCAGGCCAGAAATTGTATGAGTAGCCATTCCCTTCTCCAGGGAATCTTTCCAAACCAGGTATTGAATCCAGGTCTCCTGCATTGCAGGTGGATTTTTTACCATCTGAGCCCCCAGGGAAGCTCAGATATTAACCCATATATGTGCAATCTAGAAAAATGGTACAAATGGACCTGTATGCAGGGCAGGAATACAGATACAGATGTAGACAGCAGATGTATGGACACAAGACAGATGTGTGGGATAAACTGGGAAATCAGGACTGACACATATACACTACCATGTGTAAATTGCATAGCTAGTGTGAAGCTGCTGTATAGTGCAGGGAGCTCAGCTTGGTGCTCTGTGGTGACCTAGACAGGTGGACCAGGTGGGAGGTGGGAAAGGGGTGCTAGAGGGAGGGGATATATGTCTACATATAGCGATTCACGTCAATGTACAGCAGAAACTAACACAACATTGTAAAGCAACTATAATATATGGAATTTAGAAAGATGGTAACAATAGCCCTGTATGCGAGACAGCAGAAGAGACACAGATGTATAGAACAGACTTTTGGACTCTGTGCGAGAGAGAGAGGGTGGGATGATTTTGGAGAATGGCATTGAAACATGTATAATATCATATATGAAATGAATTGCCAGTCCAGGTTCAATGCATGATAGAGGATGCTTGGGGCTGGTGCACTGGGATGACCCAGAGGGATGGTACAGGGAGGGAGGTGGGAGGGGGGTTCAAGATGGGGAACACGTGTACATCTGTGGTGGATTCAGGCTGATGTATGGCAAAACCAATACAATATTGTAAAGTAAAAAAAAATAATAATAAAATAAAATAAAGACAATATCCAAAAACAAGCAAAAAAAACTTAACACCTAAAAATCACAGTGTTTTTTAATGGTTTCCACATACAGATGTAATCTCTTCCTACTTCCTTATGTTTTGAACAAAAGAGCTACCAAATACAAGGATTAGAGTTAGTCATAGGCCTAAAGAACCATTTCTGTGCCACAAAAGAGAACGCCTCTGGAATGATGAGAGTGCTAATGTCTTCTACAGTGTGTGTTTCTCTCCCTTAGACAGCCCTAAATAAACGCTGCTGATTTATGACTCTTTGGGATTCTATATCTTATACTTTGTGTCAGCTTGTTCCATTTTTGTTTTTCCAGATTAGGTACAATGAAATGAATTAGTCATGCCCTCACCAAATTACGGGCTTCCATGGTGGCTCAGCTGGTAAAGAATTCACCTGCAATATGGGAGACCTAGGTTCGATCTCTGGGTTGGGAAGACCCCCTGGAGAAGGGAAAGGCCACCCACTCCAATAATCTGGCCTGGAGAATGCCGTGGACTATATAGTCCTTGGGGTGACAAAGAGTTCGACACGGCTGAGTGACTTTCACTTTCACTTTTACAAAATTAGTTACTTTCAGCCTCATCCCTCTTAAATGATACTCAGTACACTTGGTTGGAATTTTAGGCACTCTTAGATGTTACCATCACACATTTTCTGACAGTCTCTGGGTTTATTACCAGAGACGGCTAATCTCATCCATTGTGTGTGTGTTGGATATCATTTCTTTTGGATCAAAGGCAAACCCAAGTTCCTGGTTCACATGTTGTTGGCAAAAGGGGTACTCATGGTGCCATCAGCCCTGCTGATGCCCTTGAGGAACAGCACAGGCAGAGCTCTTGTGTGGGGATTCCTTGCTGCATTTAGAGCTTGCAAAGGAAGAATTTCCTCTTGACGTTTAGAACAGGACTGCTTAAGGAGACTAGAATCTAAAGTGACAAAGCCAGTGCAAAGGTATTCTGATTCTCACTTTCTCAAATCAGCAGTATAGCACATAACAACAAAAATGGCCTCTTTGGCACATTAGACATTTATATCACCCAGGAAAAATAGCCACAACAGATGCAGGCTATCTGGCCTTTTAATGGAAATTGACTATAAGCAAAGTGTTTATTAAAGCCCTCGATTAGCCTCCATTTTTATGCCTTCTCTGAAATGCTTGAGTGAATTAGTCAGGCATGGTCTGTGCACCCCAAACAATTTTACACTCTGTCAGAGCAGACCACGTTTGAGCAGAGTTAATCACAATTATTTGCAAAGTTAATTCCAGTTCAAGAAGTCAGGGTGGTTCATAAGTGTATGCTAGGAGCAGTCTCTCCACAGCCAGGCCTCTGGGGGTATCACAGAACATATCACCATCCTGGCACATGACTTCCAGCATGCTTCTATCAAGGTAAGCAAGCAGCAGCATGTTCAGGAAAAGCCTAAAACACAGAAGTAGTTAAAATGGGATAAATTACAGCTTCATGTTTTGCGACAATATTGTCTCATTTACAGTAAATGTAGAAATAAACTTTGTAATTGGAAAATTGAACTCTGAAATGATTCTTCTATTAATTATTCTCCCAGCTTAAATGAATGTGAGTTTTTAAGTAATCAATGGGCACTTAACAAGCACAAAGTCATTATTTTTAATAAAAACTTAAGTGAATTTTTTTCACAAAATGGTAGTTATTGAATATATATTGCCTATGAATAAAAATGCCAAATTTCATTAGGACTATTCTCTAGTAAAGTTGAATGAGCACATTGTATTCTACAATGTAGGTAGCAAAGTTATTTTATAAAGCATAGCAAATACACATATTCATTTTCTCCCTCTTTCTCTCTCTCTTTATATATATATATATATATATATATATATATATATATATATTTGGTTAACATATCCTTCAAACATTTCTGATCTAATGATCATTAAACCTATCTCAATTTACTCATGCTATTTGAACTGACAAACCATATATTACTTTTTCACATTTAATGTTGAAAATATCAGCTTCATAACACATTAACTCGGATTTTATCCTTTTAATCTATATTCCAGTCATCTCAATTGATTTTTTTAAGACATATAACAAAAAAGTCACTTTTTTTGCAAGCAACACATTACTAGATGCTGGGGTATGGGAATGGTTTACTTCTAAAAGTAACACAAAGACAAACTACAGACATGGCAAATGTGATACTAATGAATTCTAAATATGTACAGTTTCCTACATGTGAGCACTAATCATCTGACATGAAATCAAGATTATATGAGCCCCATAAAAAAGCTTAATGAATCAAAGAAAAAGTAACAGATAAGATTCTATTGTTCTATTTTACAGATTTTCACATTCCTTCATTTAGAAGTAATATGCTATCTTTACCTCATTAGATAAAAGGGAAAAATTGAAGACAAAAAGAATAGTTAACTTGTGATCACTTAAAAAGAGCATAAAGATGGAGTAGGGGAGGTAGACAAGAACCTAAATTGTGTTAACTCTGGAATTTGGGCATGTGAAGGCATGCCTATAGGACAGGATATCTATAGGAATTGTGCACATTAACTGCAAAAAAAAAAAAAAAATCAACTGGAAACGAGCCCATCTCCCCACCAAAAGGAGAGAGTAAGGTGTACAAACTTGGGCCAATTATGATACCCAGCTGTGCAGAAGGGAGAATGATCCTGTGCCCAGTAATACCTCTCAGCTAATTTGTCCTTTGGCCCAGGGCCTTATGAAATCCCATTTGAGTTCCATGAAAAGAGAGCTGAAAGTGCAACTTTCTTCATAGAAACTTCACTATATTTACAGCATCACTGAACAGCACTATTCTGTCACCTTGTCACACCATTTCTTTTAAAACACAAAGAGATGTTTCTCTCCTTCTTGGAAGAGGACACATAAAGGACACCATTCCCTCATTGATATCAGAATGCTATTGGGATCAAGCACGGTGGTTGGGCACACTGGAATTCAACGTGCTATGGACACAGTACAACTCTGGTGGGTATCAGCAGAGGACACCACTGCTGTGAAGTGTCATCATGGGAGACGCAGGTGAGAAAAGAAGTAGAAAACACCAAAAAGCCAAAGCAATGAAAGGAACAATAGCAGTAGTCTCTTGAGAGCTGAAGGTGCTGCATTTGTGGCATATATAAAATCACTCTACTTTCTCCCCTTGTGAATTCAAAGAGAAAATCTGCAGAAACTTCATCATGGATCAAAGCCCTCACGTTAGCAAAAGGAAGTAGCACCTGGGAATACTTGGTGTACTAGTGGCCTTATTCTGTTTTTATTTATCACTCCCAGTTTATTATAGTATGAACACAGATATAGAGAACACACAAAAGGGTAGATCATGGCCATGTGCATGGATCATACGTAATGAGGTTGGCACTGCCTTCAAAAGCTGGCAAGGCACACTTCCATGAACTGCCAGAGCACAAGCCAAGTTTTCCAGTGTGAACCATATACCCAAAGATAAGCCTGATTAGAGCTGAGTGGCTCCACAAGGACAAAATGGTCAATGGGCCAAAATCAAAGAATGAAAGAGCATTTAATGGTATAGTACCTGCTGATAGTCATAGTCAGTCACCCACCAGAAAGGAAGGCGCAGACCTGGGCATAGCTAAACCAAAAACAGACAAGAAGCAGTACCTGAGTGAGTGATATATGTCCCAAGGATAGAAAAGCTAAGTTAGGGACATGGTAAAGCAACACAAAAGAGCATAAATCTTTAATAGTTGATGTAGTTGAAGCAAGATGAGATTAAAAGACAAAAAATAAACTCAATTAAGTAATTAATTAATAGTAGTCAGTAACCTCAGCTCTCAGCATTTAGTTGGAGCTATTGATAATGTAATCAAAGCAAGGAATTAAGAAAATGCAACCAGGGAGCTTCTGAGTCTAGTGTCAAAATGAAAGTTATGTTGATTTGAGTGTCTCTTCCACTTCCTAGTAATACTCTGTATGTGATTACTGGACTGTAACCTCCATAAGGGTACATCTCTATGAGATATTTTCACCACTATATCTATTGCCCCTACCTTCTTGCTTAGATGGTGCTTAATAATCGCCTTCTGGTGAGAGGGAACCAGGTATGTGTGTCAAATCACTTCAGTCATGTCTGACTCTTTGCGACCTCATGGACCACAGTCCAGCAGGCTCCTTTGTCCATGGGATTCTCCAGGCAAGACTACTGGAGTGGGTTTCCATGCCTTTCTCCAGGAGAGTGAACTACTACCACATTAAATATTCAGATATGTTAGATCTATGCAAAGTATGTGACAAATTCAGAAATGGGCATCGCAGTATTGAAAATGGGCATCAAAATATCTTAGTAAACACTAAGTTACTTTGGAACTTTCACCCTTTCTGAGTCTCAATTTCCTTATTGGCACAAAGGTATTATAGCCTATTGTTATAATGATAAAATGATATAAATGTATATAAAATGCTCAGTACTATACTATGCTCAGGACATTAGAAATAGTCTTTTTGCAGGCTCCCTGTCCTGTTTAAAAAGACTGGAGAGAGAACGTGAAATGGTTTGTTAGTTTTAAACAAAAAGATGCCATATAAGAAGTTACTATGTGGAGCACTTAAATTATGCTGAAGGATTTCAGAAAAGGAGAGACAAAATGAGTGGCTTCAAAATGCTAAAAATCTAATGGGGGCCTGCTGAAATCTATGGACAGGACAAGAGAACCAAGAGAAGCACTCGAGGAACTCCTAATCTTACATTGATACAGCAGCTACTATCATTGAGAGAGGAACAGGAGAGCATGCAGAGCCTATTGAAGTCTGAAAGCTGAGAAATGCCTCTGAAACCTCTGGCCTCACACCAAACATGAGGTAGGAGGCAACTATGGCTATAAGAGAGACAGGGAAGCTGAAACAGACCCCATCCACACCCAAAAGCAAGAGTGTGCTGAGTGAGAGCAGGGCAAGCGAACAGAGACAGACCCTTGAGGAACACAGATCCCTGCTAAAGGAGGGATTCTTCCCAGCCCTGATGCAGTGGCCAAATGAATCTAACTAAAACAACAAAGTGCATACTTGGGTCAACCACAGACTGGACTGTCTCAACTCCCACCCAACACCCAGTGATCCCCTTTTCTGAGTTTGAACATTATTACTTTAGTTTCTATGTGTGTTTTATATGCAATTTCTGGCATTTAATCATAAATCTCTAAACAGGTGAAGAAGCAAGAAAATACTGCCAATTTCCAAGAAAGGAAATGATCAATAGAACTAGATCCAGAAACTGCCCAGATGTTGGAATTATCAACACAGACTTAAATAATATATCTATGATTAAAATGTTTTATAAAGTGGGAAAATTCACATGAACAGATGAGGAATGGAAATCCTTAAAGTCAGCAAAATCCATCAGTGATAAGGAATTCGATGTGCTTATCAGCAGAATAAGCTCAGCAGAAGAAAACCAAAATGTGTCCAATGAATATCTAAAGTGAAGCAAAACAAAATAAGCCAAGTATAAATGAAACCAGTTTCCACTTAGTAGGTGGCTAACATAGTATGTTGATAGAATTACCTTAATATCCCAACTCTTTTTACTTGAAATGGTAGCCATAATAATTCATCTTAGGTATCCTTCATTGTAACTTATAAGCCATGAGGAGAAACCACATTTTGTTGGGACAAGAAAGAGGAAACAAGGAATATATGTAAGTCTCAAGAAAAAATAGAATTTGGGTTGAATGCTCAAAATAGAGATAAGATGGAAGGCTTTTCAGTTAATAAGAACAGGATGAACAAATAAGAGCAAAACAGGTAAGTACAGAATGAGTTTACAAAATAACAGAAAGGGTTAGGAAAGTCATCCTGAAAAAACATGAACAAGTGAATCTGCCTTATTATAAAAAGGAATATAACTTTACTATAAACCCCTAATATTTTCTTCCTTATCTATCCACAATAATTAATTCTGTGAGATGTGGAAAATAGGCACTAAATAAATATTCATTAAAGAATAAATATGTGAGCAAGGGAATACATGATTGAGGAATGAAAGTAGTTGTCAGCATATTTTGAAAAGCTGGTAAAAGTGAGTCTACTTTATTATGAAAAGAATATAACATTGCTATCAACTGTTGATATTTTCTTCTTTCAGTTCAGTTCAGTTCAGTCGCTCAGTCATGTCAGACTCTTTGCAACCCCATGAGTCACAGCACGCCAAGCCTCCCTGTGCATCACCAACTCCCGGAGTTCACTCAGATTCATGTCCATCAAGTCAGTGATGCCATCCAGCCATCTCATCCTCTGTCATCCCCTTCTCCTCCTGCCCCCAATCCCTCCCAGCATCAAAGTCTTTTCCAATGAGTCAACTCTTCGCATGAGGTGGCCAAAGTACTGGAGTTTCAGCTTTAGCATCATTCCTTCCAAAGAAATCCCAGAGCTGATCTCCTTCAGAATGGACTGTTTGGATCTCCTTGCAGTCCAAGGGACTCTCAAGAGTCTTCTTTAAGCTCAGTTCAGTTCAGTCGATCAATCGTGTCCGACTCTTTGCGACCCCATGAATCGCAGCACGCCAGGCCTCCCTGTCCATCACCAACCCCCGAAGTTGACTCAGACTCACGTCCATTGAGTTAGTGATACCATCCAGCCATCTCATCCTTTGTCGTCCTCTTCTCCTCCTGTCCCCAATCTTTCCCAGCATCAGAGTATTTTCCATTGAGTCAACTCTTCACATGAGGTGGCCAAAGTACTGGAGTTTCAGCTTTAGCATCATTCCTTCCAAAGAAATCCCAGAGCTGATCTCCTTCAGAATGGACTGCTTGGATCTCCTTGCAGTCCAAGGGACTCTCAAGAGTCTTCTCCAACACCGCAGTTCAAAAACATCAATTCTTTGGCACTCAGCCTTCTTCACAGTCCAATTCTCACATCCATACATGACCACAGGAAAGACCATAGCCTTGACTAGATGGACCTTAGTCAGCAAAGTAATGTCTCTGCTTTTGAATATGCTATCTAGGTTGGTCATAACTTTTCTTCCAAGGAATAAGCGTCTTTTAATTTCATGGCTGCAGTCACCATCTGCACTGATTTTGGAGCCCCCCAAAAATAAAGTCTGACACTGTTTCCATTGTTTCCCCATCTATTTCCCATGAAGTGATGGGACCAGATGCTATGATCTTCGTTTTCTGAATGTTGAGATTTAGGCCAGCTATTTCACTCTCCTCTTTCACTTTCATCAAGAGCCTTTTTAGTTCCTCTTCACTTTCTGCCATAAGGGTGGTGTCATCTGCATATCTGAGGTTATTGATATTTCTCCCAGCAGTCTTGATTCCAGCTTGTGTTTCTTCCAGCCCAGCGTTTCTCATGATGTACTCTGCATAGAAGTTAAATAAGCAGGGTGACAATATACAGCCTTGACATACTCCTTTTCCTATTTGGAACCAGTCTGTTGTTCCATGTCCAGTTCTAACTGTTGCTTCCTGACCTGCATACAGATTTCTCAAGAGGCAGGTTAGGTGGTCTAGTATTCCCATCTCTTTCAGAATTTTCCACAGTTTATTGTGATCCACAGAGTCAAAGGCTTTGGCATAGTCAATAAAGCAGAAATAGTTTTTTTTCTGGAACTCTCTCGCTTTTTCCACGATCCAGAGGATATTGGCAAATTGATCTCTGGTTCCTCTGCCTTTTCTAAAACCTGCTTAAACATCAGGGAGTTCATGGTTTCATGTATTGCTGAAGCCTGGCTTGGAGAATTTTGAGCATTACTTTCCTAGCATGTGAGATGAGTGCAATTGTGCGGTAGTTTGAGCATTCTTTGACATTGTCTTTCTTTAGAATTGGAATGAAAACTGCCCTTTTCCAGTCCTGTGGCCACTGCTGAGTTTTCAAAATTTGCTGGCATATTGAGTGCAGCACTTTCACGCATCATCTTTCAGGATTTGAAACAGCTCCACTGGAATTCCATCACCTCCACTGGCTTTGTTTGTAGCGATGCTTTCCAAGGTCCACTTGACTTCACGTTCTAAGATGTCTGGCTCTAGATTAGTGATCACACCATCATGATTATCTGGGTCGTGAAGATCTTTTTTGTACAGTTCTTCTGTGTATTCTTGCCACCTACCCACAATCGTAAATTGGCATTCTAATGTATATACTACCATCTGAATCTCTGGAATATCTTTAGATGAAAAGGCCTAGTTTAAGAAGAGAAGAATTATGTTAGAAATGAAATAATGAATGTTGAAATCAAGAGCCCAACACTTCACAAAGAGAAAGTTAACCAAAAGGAAAATGGTGCCCCTTGTTCTGAAATTGGGCTTCCCTGATGGCTTAGTGGTAAAGAATCCACCTGCCAATGCAGGAGATGAGGGTTTAATCCCTGGGTCAAGAAAATCCCCTGAAGAAGGAAATAGCAACCCACTCCAGTATTCTTGCCTGGGAAATTCCATGGACAGTGGAGCCTGGCTGGCTATAGTCCAGGGGGTTGTAAAAGGGTCCGACATGACTCAGCAACAAAACAACAAATCTATATATCACCATTTCAACATGAAATCAATAGAAATATATATAAATGAGATATTTTATCATCTTTGTTTTCGTATTTAGTCTTAGAAATCCAGTGTATTATTTACATTTACAGCTCATCTCAATTCTCACTAGCCACACTCCAATTGCTCCAAATTTCATGAGTAGAGATTCATGCCATTCTGAAGGGTTGAAAACTATGTACAAACCAATACAGTATTGTAAAATAAAATAAAGTAAAAAAAAATAAAATTAAATTAAAAAAAAAAAAAACAAAACAAGAAAAGAATAGACAGAATGTTCATTGATATTTGAATGGAAAAAGAAGTTGTGGTACATATATATAATGCATATTACTCAGCCATAAAAAGGAACAAAATCATCAGAAGTAGTGAGGTGGATGAACCTAGCGTCTGTCATAGAGTGAAGTAAGTCAGAAAGAGAAAAGCAAATGTCATATTTTAACATATATATGGAATCTAGAAAAATGGTACTGATGAACCTATTTACAGGGCAGGAACAGAGAGATACAGACATAAAGAACAAACTTGTGAGCACAGTAGGGGAAGGAAAGGGTGGGAAAAATTGGGAAATTAACATCAACATATATATACTACCATGTATAAAATAGATGGCTAGTGGGAAGCCACTATACGACACAGGGAATTCAGCTCTGTTATCTGCGATGACACAGAGGGGTGGGATGCAGAGGGTAAGAGGTAGGCTCAAGAAGAAAGGGATATATGTACACTTTATCTGATTCGTGTTGTTGTACAGCAGAAAACAACATAATATTGTAAAGCAATTATCCTCCAAAAACAAATTTGAAAAAAGAAAGGAATAGACAGAAAACAAGCCCTGAAAACATGAAAAACAGTAACTGACAAAGAAGAATCAAAGCTACTTAAAATTTGTGAGAAATAGAGAAATTTGGGAAATTTGAAACTCCAGTCAATGAACTTGCTCAAGACCAAATAACAATGACTAACACAAGAGTTAGAGGTGGAAATTGAATTGTATGCTGGTTTTATCACCTTTCAGTCAAATGGCTCTGAGCACATAATTTGTGCCAATTGTGCCTCAACTTTTTCACTTGAAAATGAGAATAACAATACGATCTGAGTTCAAACAGTGCTTATTAGTCTAATAAATGTTGGGAAAAAACACATTAATAGGAACAATGCAAATTTTTCCAGTTGTTAACACCTCCCCAAATTCAGGACCTATGAATCTAATCTGGTTTCTTCCATCTCCCACAAAATACTTTAAGTGCCCCAAAGGGGTGTCTTCACATAAAGAGAGTCTAATCCACCAGGCGCTGGGACTTCCCTGCAGGCACCATCTATATTCTGCAAGAAATTACCCTATTCAGGCTGAATGTCATGGATTATTAAAATAGGTGCAATTCTCCTTGATGACAAATAGGAGTAAGTCAGATAAAGTGTAGTAAATTAGCTCTTAAAGCAATATGAATCAAATTAATGGAGTGTTTTAAGTTCTATATGAAACAAGACAAACGAAACAGCTGCAGTTAACCAAGGAACAAGTTTGCTTTTTTTCCATGAAGACTTAATATGACTGAAAATGGGTGAAACCCTGTTGGGATGAAGTCAGAGATCAGATAGCCAAATACATTTTCCTGGAACCTACTGTGAAATGCAGTAGAGCATTCTAACATTCATGTGTTTTTGGCATTTTTATCTCAAGCTGTGTCTTCTGCAGGAAGTTATCGGGAGTTATTATTATTTAGATCACAAAGAGTTGGACATGACTGATCAACTAACACTACACTACAATATTACTTAGATGCTAGAAGTCTGAATAAATGGTTAAGAACCCAGAATGAACTAAATAAGTCAGTCCAAGATCCTGCTATAGTTGAAAAGTATAAAGAAGATCCCTCAATGCAAATATGCTTTATCAGGGGTCACCAATGTCTGAAAACCCATATGAAGAGCCAGCCCTTTGAACATAAATGTTTACTCTGTTGAACTGTACATATTCTGAGCAATGTAGCATCGAAATGCTGTCAGATTCTTATGCCTAAGGCAGAGTAAATATTAAATCTTTTTTTAACTTAGATTGTGTTTCCTCAAAAGAAGAGGCTGAGAAAGAGACTGGCATATAGGTAATTTATTTGGGAAGTAATGCTCTGAAGAGGGAAAAAAGTTAAGAGGGAGTAAAACAGGGGAGTAAGAAAAGACAATATGGCAACTTCAGTTGACCATAAAGATGAGCATCTGATATTCATCTCCATGAGACATTGTGAGGAATAGTATGAAGTGAGTCTCAAAGTGTTAGTTGCTCAGTCATGTCCAACTCTTTGTGACCCCATGGACTGTAACCTGCCAGGTTCCTCTGTTCATGGAATTCTCCAGACAAGAATACTGGAGTGGGTAGCCATTCTCTTCTCCAGAGGATCTTCCCGACCCAGGGATCAAACTCAGGTCTCCTGCATTGCAGGCACATTCTTTACCATCTGAGTCACCAGGGAAGCCTTTTACACTTTAGATTTGGTAAAAAGACATATTTGTCCATTAATTCCTCCCCTTGCTAAAAAGGTGGCTTCATGGGCAAAAAATGTCAAGTAGATTTCAACAAGTGTCCCCAATAGTGGCGTTAGCAAAGCCTTGAGAAAGGAAGCAAGAAGTATTTAGTGTTGGCCCAAGTAGAAGTGTTATCAAACTTCACCATACGAAGCTAGTCAAAGCCTACATGGAAGACGCTGCTACAGAAGTGGCTGGAATAGGAAATGAGACTGAATGGATTTAAATGGCACACAAGGTGTTTAATACTGTCCACCCTTCTATCACTTAGCTCTCTATTAAGTCCAACTTTTTAGTCCTTTTTAAGGTAGTGAATAGCCACAGTCTCTGCATATGCTCAGTACAAGAGACATAGTAGAACAAACAGCAGGTCTTGAAATAGTAATTGACAGTCTTCATCCACCTTCAGCAAAACCAATCCTAGATTTTTCTCACACTCAGCAAGCACTTCGGTTAATCTAGACTGCTTGCCTGATGGAGTAATCCAGAACTTCATCCTTAAAGGATGTGCATCCCTAGTTGCTTTGCCCTTGTCAAGCAATGGTTATGACAGTTACCTATTCATCATTATCACTGGACATGGAAATACCAAGAGATATCACAGTGATTCATTTAGATGCCAGATATACTCTTATCCGAACCCTTTGTTTCAGCAATTCTAATTCTTTATGATAACTTGGATCAATTAACACATCAGTATCATCAGTCTTTTCTCTGTCTGTTGTTATTGTAGCAGGAAATGCCCAAATGAGCAGGTTGTATTAATAATTGTAACTTTAGGTATAGAGAAATAGTACATCCCCTTGTGGGCCCTCTCCACCACTACCATCGTCTCTACTCCAGGAAACAGGAGATTCTATTTGGGCACAACCAGTTCTATTGAGCAGGAGGCATAAATTCCACAGATGAGTCAAGATGATGATAGAGAACTCATCCCACTCCCATGCTTCAGTTCATAGATGCACATGTTGAGACAATTGGGTGACTATATTTGCTTCCTACAGCTAGTGTGACAAATTACCACCAACTATATGACTTAACACAGTAGAAATGTATTTTCTCACAGGTCTGGAGATTAGAATTTCATGGAAACTCCACAGAAGAATCACTTCTTGCCTCTTCCCAACGTCTTGTGGTTACCACCGATCTTTAGTATTCTTTGGCTTGTAGCTGTATCACTCTAATTTTTACCTCCTGCATCACATAGCATTCTTCCATGTGTGCCTCTGTGAGTGTCAGTCTGAATTTCCCTCTTTTTATGAATATGCCATTTATTAGATTTAGATGTGGAGCTTCAACTTCAGCATCAGTCCTTCTAATGAATATTCAGGACTGATTTCCTTTAGGATTGACTGGCTTGATCTCCATGCAGTCCAAGGGACTCTCAAGAGTTTTCTCCAACACCACAGTTCAAAAGCATCGATTCTTCATTGCTCAGCTTTTTTATGGTACAACTTTCATGTCCATACATGACTACTGGAAAAAACAGAGCTTTGACTAGAGG
The DNA here is from genome assembly GCF_016772045.2 of Ovis aries. Taxonomy (NCBI): domain Eukaryota; kingdom Metazoa; phylum Chordata; class Mammalia; order Artiodactyla; family Bovidae; genus Ovis; species Ovis aries. Next base: position 116,229,540 of record NC_056054.1, read on the forward strand.
GACTTTTGTCAGCAAAATAATGTCTCTGCCTTTTAATATGCTGTCTAGGTTGGTCGTAGCTTTTCTTCCAAGAGCAAGCGTCTTTTAATTTCATAGCTGCAGTTACCATCTGCAGTGATTTTGGAGCCCAAAAAATAGTCTCTCACTGTTTCCATTGTTTTCCCATCTATTTGCTATGAAGTTATGGAATTGGATACCATAATCTTAGTTTTTTGAGTGTTGAGTTTTAAACCAACTTTTTCACTCTCTTCTTTCACTTTCATCAAGAGGCTCTTTTCCTCTTCACTTTATGCCATTAGAGTGGTATCAACTGCCTAGCTGAGGCTATTGATATTTCTTCAATGATGTTCTTCATTCCAGCTTGTGATTCATCAGCCTAGCATTTTGCATGATGTACTCTGCATAGAAGTTAGATAAGCAGGATGACAATATGTAGCCATGTCATACTCTTTTCCCAATTTGGAGCCAGTCAGTTGTTTCATATCTTGTTTTAACTGTTGCTTCTTGACCGGCATATAGATTTCTCTGGAGGCAGGTAAGGTGGCTTGGTATTCCTATCTTTTTAAGAATTTTTCCACAGTTTGTTGTGCTCCACACAGTCAAAGGCTTTAGCATAGTCAATGAAGCAGAAGCAGCTATTTGTCTGGAACTCTCTTGCTTCCTCCATGATCCAATGAAAATTGGCAATTAGATCTCTAGTTCTTCTGCTTCTTTAAAACCTAGCTCATACATCTGAAAGTTCTTAGTTCACAATTTGCTGCAGCCTATCTTGAAGGACTTTGAGCATAATCTTGCTAGACTGTGAAATGAGTGGTATTATATGGTAGTTCGAACATTCTTTGGCATTGCTCTTCTTTGAGATTGAAATGGAAATTGACCCTTTCCAGTCCTGTGGCCACAGCTGAGTTTTCCAAATTTGCTACTATATTGAATGCAAAACTTTTGCAGCATCATTGTGGGATTTTAAACCACTCAGCAGGAATGCTGTCACCTCCACTATCTTTGCTTGTAGTACTGATTCCTAAGGCCCACTTGACCTCACACTCCAGGTATCTGGCTCAAGATGAGTGCCCACAACATTGTGATTATCCAGATCATTAAGGCCTTTTTTGGATAGTTCTCCTGTGTATATTTGCTTCTTCTTCTTAGTATATCTTGTTTCTGTTAGGTCCTTACTCTTTCTGTCCTTTTGGTCATTACTCTGTCTATCCTTGCTTAAAATATTCACTTAATATCTTCAATTTTCTTGAAGAGATCTCTAGTCTTTCCCATTGTATTGTTTTCCTCTAATTCTTTGCATTGTTCACCTGAGAATGTTTTCTTATGTCTCCTTGCTATTCTCTGGAACTCCACATTCAGTTGGGTATATCTTCCCCTTTCTCCCTTGCCTTTCAATTTTCTCCTTTTCTCAGATATTTGTAAAGCCTCCTCAGACAACCACTTTGCCTTCTTATATTTTTTTTCCTTTGAGAAAAAGAATATATGCATACTTTCCTGTATATTTTCATATATATTCCTCCTGTATAATGTAGTGAACCTCCATCCATAGTTGTTCAGGCACTCTGTCTACCAGATCTAATCCCTTGAATTTATTTGTCTCTTCCGCTGTATAATTATAAGGGATTTGATTTAGGTCATACCTGAATGGTCTAGTGACTTTTCCTACTTTATTCAATTTAAGCCTGAATTTTGCAATAAGAAGCTCATGATCTGAGCCACAATCAGCTCCAGGTCTTGTTTTTGCTGACTGTATTGAGTTTCTCCATCTTCAGCTGCAAAGAATATAATCAATCTGATTTCAGTATTGATCATTTGGTGATGTCGATATGTAGAGTCAACTCTTGTGTTGTAAGAAAAGGGTGTCTTTTATGACCAGTGTGTTCTTTTGATAAGACTGTTGCCCTGCTTCATTTTGTACTCCAAGGCCAAACTTGCCTCTTATTCTGGGTGTTTCTTGACTTTCTGTTTTTATAATTTAACCTTTATGATGAAAAGGACATCTTTTATTGGTGTTAGTTCTAAAAGATCTTGTAGGTCTTCATAGAACTGTTCAACTTCAGCTTCTATGGCATTATGGTTGGAGCATAGACTTGGATTACTTTGATGTTGAATGCTTTGCCTTGGAAATGAATGGAGATTATTCTGTCATTTTTGAGATTGCACCCAAGTACTGTATTTTGGACATTTTTTTTTAATACCATGAGGGCTACTTCATTTCTTCTAAGGGATTCTTAGAAGAAATCCCATACATTTTAGTCCACTGATTCCTGAGATGTTGATATTCACTCTTGCTTTCTCCTGCTTGAGTTCAGTTCAGTCACTCAGTCATATCCAACTCTGCAATGCCATGAACTGCAGCACACCAGGTCTCCCTGTTGATCACCAACTCCCAAAGCTTACTCAAACTCTTATCCATCAAGTCGATGATGCCATCCACCATCTCATCCTCTGTCATCCCCTTCTCCTCCTACCTTGATTCTTTCCCAGCATCAGGGTCTTTTCCAACGAGTCAGTTCTTTGCATCAGGTGGCCAAAGTATTGGAGTTTCAGCTTCAGCATCAGTCCTTCCAATGAATATTCAGGACTTATTTCCTTTAGGATGGACTGGTTGAGTCTCGTCCAAGGGAGTCCAAGGGACTCTCAAGAGTCTTCTTCAACAAGATAGTCTAAAAGCATCAATTCTTCAGTGCTCAGCATTCTTTATAGTCCAACTCTCACATCTACACAAGACTACTGGAAAAACCATAGATTTGACTAAATGGATGTTTGTTGGCAAAGTAATGTCTCTGCTTTCTAATATGCTATCTAGCTTGGTCGTAACTTTTCTTCCAAGGAGCAAGCATCTTTTAATTTCATGGGTGCAGATACCATCTGCAGTGATTTTACAGCCCCCCAAAATAAAGTCTCTCACTGTTTCCATTGTTTCCCCATCTATTTGCCATGAAGTGGTGGGACCGGATGCCATGATCTTAGTTTTCTGAATGTTGAGTCTCAATTAGTCTCTCCCATCAGGAAACTTCCGTAAGCCTCTTATCCTTCTCCATCAGAGGGCAGACAGACTGAAAACTACAATTTCCTGCTTGACCATGTCTAATTTATCTTGATTCATGGACCTAACATTCCAGGTTCCTGTGCAATATTGCTCCTTCCAGCATTGGATTTCACTTTCACCACCAGACATATCCACAACTGAGCATCATCTCTGCTTTGGCCCAGCCACTTTATTCCGACTGGAGCTATTAGTAATTGCTTTCTGCTCATTCCCAGAGGCATATTGCATGCTTTCCAATCTGAGGAGCTCACCCACCCTTGTTCATATCTTTTTGCCTTTCCATACTGTTCATGGTATTCTCCAGGCAAGAATTTGGAGTGGGTTGCCATTTCCTGCTCCAGTGGATCACATTCTGTGAAAACTCTTCTCTATGACCCATTCATCTTGGATGGCCCTGCATTGCATGCCTCACAGCTTCATAGAGCCCTTTCACCATGACATGGCTCACATCCATGATAGGAACAAAGACAGGACAAAGTAGGACAAAGACCCTACTTCCAAATAAAGTCACATTTACAGTTGGTAAGTAAACAGGAATTGAAGGAGGGGCACTACTCAGCACAATATGGAGCATACAACATGTAACAGCAGATACAACATCCCAGAGTACAGTTTTCCCACCTGTCAAGGTTGCCTAAAAGAGAGGTCCCTCAAGCTTTCAAAACTGATTGAAAAGTTACTTATTAAGGATCATAAAATAAAAGAAAGCAAGGAGCCTGGGTCTCTAATGTCAGTGTAGTCTCCATGCCATTCTGAGAGAACAGCTCCAGATTTCTTTTACACTCAGTTCAGCTCAGTTCAGTCGCTCAGTCGTGTCCACTCTTTGCCACTCTATGAATCGCACCACGTCTGTCCTCCCTGTCCATCACCAACTCCCAGAGTTCACTCAGACTCAGTCCATCGAGTCAGTGATGCGATCCAGCCATCTCATCCTCTGTCGTCTCCTTCTCCTCCTGCCTCCAAACCCTCCCAGCATCAGAGTCTTTTCCAATGAGTCAACTCTTCTCATGAGGTGGCCAAAGTATTGGAGTTTCAGCTTTTAGCAAATAATAAATCTCTATCCTGTTCAACCAAAATATTTGGCTTTACTGTTTTATAAAGTCAAACCAAATCCTAACTGCCACAACATGTAAAACTGAGACTCTGTTTTCTAAAATTGATAATCTTACTGAGAAGACAGATGTGCATATATGCAAAAAGAAAAAAGTGAGGAAGAGAATGGTTGCATCAAAATTCTGAAACCAAAAGAAAGCAGGAATAGCAATACTCATATCAGATAAAATAGACTTTGAAATAAAGCCCATGAAAAGAGACAGAGAACGACACTACATAATGATCAAAGGATCAATCCAAGAAGAAGATATAACAATTATAAATATACATGCACCCAACATAGGACTGCACTGCAATATGTAAGGCAAATGCTAACAAGTATGAAAGGGGAAATTAACAGCAACATAATGATACTGGAAGAGTTCATTACCCCACTTACACCTATGGATAGATCAACTAAACAGATTGTTAGGAAGGAAACACAAATTTTAAAAGATACAATGGACCAGTTAAACCTAATTGATATCTATAGGACATTTCACCACAAAACAATGAATTTCACTTTTTCTCAAGTACACACAGAACCTTCTCCAGGATAGACCACATCCTGGGCCATAAATCTAGCCTTGGTAAATTTTTTAAAAAATTGAAATCATTCCAAGCATCTTTTCTGATCACAGTGCAGTAAGATTAGATATCAACTACAGGGGGGAAAAAAGAACTATTAAGAATACAAACATACAGAAGCTAAACAATAAGCTTCTGAATAACCATCAAAACACAGAAGAAATCAAAAAGAAATCAAAATATTCATAGAAATGAATGAAAATGAAAATACAACAACCCCAAACCTATGGGATTCAGTAAAAGCAGTGCTAAGGGGAAGGTTCATAGCAATGCAAGCTTACCTCAAGAAACAGGGAAAAAATCAAATAAGTAACCTAACTCTACACCTAAAGCAACTAGAAAAAGAAGAAATGAAGAACCCCGGGGTTAGTTCAGTTCAGTTCAGTCACTCAGTCGTGTCCGACTCTTTGCGACCCCGTGAATCGCAGCACGCCAGGCCTCCCTGTCCATCACCAACTCCCGGAGTTCACTCAGACTCGCATCCATCAAGTCAGTGATGCCATCCAGCCATCTCATCCTCTGTCGTCCCCTTCTCCTCCTGCCTCCAAACCCTCCCAGCATCAGAGTCTTTTCCAATGAGTCAACTCTTCACATGAGGTGGCCAAATACTGGAGTTTCAGCTTTAGCATCATTCCTTCCAAAGAAATCCCAGAGCTGATCTCCTTCAGAATGGACTGCTTGGATCTCCTTGCAGTCCAAGGGACTCTCAAGAGTCTTCTCCAACACCACAGTTCAAAAGCATCAATTCTTTGGCACTCAGCCTTCTTCACAGTCCAACTCTCACATCCATACATGACTACTGGAAAAACCATAGCCTTGACTAGATGGACCTTAGTCGGCAAAGTAATGTCTCTGCTTTTGATATGCTATCTAGGTTGGTCATAACTGTCCTTCCAAGGAGTAAGCGTCTTTTAATTTCATGGCTGCAATCACCATCTGCAGTGATTTTGGAGTCCAAAAATATAAAGTCTGACACTGTTTCCACTGTTTCCCCATCTATTTCCCATGAAGTGATGGGACCAGATTCCATGATCTTTGTTTTCTGAATGTTGAGCTTTAAGCCAACTTTTCCACTCTCCTATTTTACTTTCATCAAGAGGCCTTTTAGTTCCTCTTCACTTTCTGCCATAAGGGTGGTGTCATCTGCATATCTGAGGTTATTGATATTTCTCCCAGCAGTCTTGATTCCAGCTTGTGTTTCTTCCAGTCCAGCATTTCTCATGATGTACTCTGCATAGAAGTTAAATAAGCAGGGTGACAATATACAGCCTTGACATACTCCTTTTCCTATTTGGAACCAGTCTTTTGTTCCATGTCCAGTTCTAACTGCTGCTTCCTGGCCTGCATACAGATTTCTCAGGAGGCAAGTTAGGTGGTCTGGTATTCCCATCTCTTTCAGAATTTTCCACAGTTTATTGTGATGCACACAGTCAAAGGATTTGGCATAGTCAATAAAGCAGAAATAGATGTTTTTTTGGAACTCTCTTGCTTTTTCCATGATCCAGCGGATGTTGGCAATTTGATCTCTGGTTCTTCTGCCTTTTCAAAAACCAGCTTGAACATCAGTAGAAGGAAAGAAATCATGAAAATTAGGGCAGAAATAAATGATTAAAAAAAAATAAGAGACCATAGCAAAAATCAAAGCTAAAAGCTGGTTCTTTGAGAAGATAAACAAAATAGACAAACCATTAGCCAGACTCATCAAGAAAAAAATGGAGAATAATCAAGTCAACAAAACTAGAAATGAAAATGGAGAAATTACAGCAAACAACATAGAAATACAAAGGATTATAAGAGACTACTATCAGCAACTCTATGCCAATAAAATGGACAATTTGGAAGAAATGGACAGATTCTTAGAAAAGTATAACTTTCCAAAACTGAACCAGGAAGAAATAGAAAATCTTAACAGACCCATCACAAGCATGGAAATTGAAACTGTAATCAGAAATCTTCTAGCAAACAAAAGCCCAGGACCAGACGGCTTCACAGCTGAATTCTACCAAAAATTTAGAGAAGAGCTAATACCTATCCTACTCAAACTCTTCCAGAAAATTGCAGAAGAAGGTAAACTTCCAAACTCATTCTATGAGGCCACCATCACCCTAATACCAAAACCAGATAAAGATGCCACAAAAAAACTACAGGCCCATGTCACTAATGAATATAGATGTAAAAATCCTTAACAAAATTCTAGCAAACAGAATCCAACAACATATTAAAAAGATCATACATCATGACCAAGTGGGCTTTATCCCAGGGATGAAAGAATTTGTCAGTATTTGAAAATCAATGTGATACACCACATTAACAAATTGAAAGTTTAAAAAATATATATGATTATCTCAATAGATGCACAGAAAGCCTTTGACAAATTCAACATCCATTTATGATAAAAACCCTCCAGAAAGCAGGCATAGAAGGAACATACCTCAACATAATAAGAGCCATATATGATAAACCCACAGCAAACATTATCCTCAATAGTGAAAAATTAAAAGCATTTCCCCTAAAGTCAGGAACAAGACAATGGTGCCCACTCTCACCACTACTATTCAACATAGTTTTGGAAGTTTTAGCCACAGGAATCAGAGAAGAAAAAGAAATAGAAGGAATCCATATTGGAAAAGAAGAATTAAAATTCTCACTGTTTGCAGATGACATGATCCTCTACATAGAAAACTTTAAAGACACCATCAGAAAATTACTAGAGCTAATCAATAGGTATAGTAAATTTGCAGGATATGAAATGAACGCACATAAACCCCTTGCATTCCTATACACTAGCAATGAGAAAACAGAAAGAGAAATTAAGGAAACAGTTCCATTGACCATTGCAACAAAAACAATGAAATATTTAGGAATAAATCTACCTAAAGAAACAAAAGACATATATATAGAAAATATAAAACACTGATGAAAGAAATCAAAGATGGCACATGGGAAAATATACCATGTTCATGGATCTGAAGAATCAATATATTGAAAATGAGTATACTACCCAAAGCAATCTACAGATTCTGTGCAATCCCTATCAAGTTACCAACGGTATTTTTCAGAGAACTAAAACAAATAATTTCACAATTTGTAGAGAAATACAAAAAAAAAAAAAAAAACACACAAATAGCAATCTTGAGAAAGAAGAATGGAACATGAGGAATCATGCTGCCTGACTTCAGACTATACTAAAAAGCTACAGTCATCAAGAGAGTATGGTACTGGCACAAAGATAAAGGTAAGACCAGAAACTATAAAACTCCTAGAGGAAAATATAAGCAAAACATTCTCTGACATAAATCACAGCAGGATCCTCTAATACCCACCACCAGAGTAATGGAAATAAAAGCAAAACTAAACAAGTGGAACCTAATTAAACTTAAAAGCTTTTGCACAATGGAGGAAACTATAAGCAAGGTGAAAAGACAGCCTTCAGAATGGGAGAAAACAATAGCAAATGAAGCAACTGGCAAAGAATTAATCTCAAAAATATACAAGCAGCTCCTGTAGCTCAATTCCAGAAAAATAAACCACCCAATCAAAAACTGGGCCAAAGAACTAAACAGACACTTATCCAAAGACGTACAGATGGCTAACAAACACATGAAAAGATGCTCAACATCACTCATTATCAGAGAAATACAAATCAAAACCACAATGAGGTACCATCTCACAGCAGTCAGAATGGCTGCAATCAAAAAGTCTATAAACAATAAATGCTGGAGAGGGTGTGGAGAAAAGAAACCCTCTTACACTGTTGGTGGAAACACAAACTATTACAGCCACTATGGAAAACAGTGTGGAGATTCCTTAAATAAAAAGAAATAGAACTGCCATATGACATAGCAATCCCACTTCTGGGCATATACACTGAGGAAACCAGAATTGAAAGAGACACGTGTACCCGAATGTTCATTGCAGCAGTGTTTACAATAGCTAGGACATGGACGCAACCTAGATGTTCATTGGCAAATGACTTAATAAGAAATCTGTGGTACATATACACAATGGAATATTACTCAGATATTAAAAAGGATGCATTTGAATCAGTTCTAATGAGGTGGATGAAACTGAAGCCTATTATACAGAGTGAAGTAAGCCAGAAAGAAAAACACCAATACAGTTGTTAATATATATTGTTAATATATGGTAACAATAACCCTATATGTGAGACAGCAAAAGAGACACAGATGTAAAGAGAGACTTTTGTGAGAGAAGGCCAGGGTGGGATGATTTGAAAGAATAACATTGAAACATGCATATTACCATATATGGAATAGATCGCCAGTCCAGGATCGATACATGAGACAGGGTGCTCAGGACTGGTGTACTGGGATGACCCTGAAGGATGGGATAGGGAGGGAGGTGGGAGGAGGGTTCAGGATGGGGAACACATGTACACTCCTGGCTGATTCATGTCAATGTATGGCCAAAAAAAAAAAAAAACACTACAATATTGTAAAGTATGCAAATATAGGAAGTAAAGAAACAACTGGAATGACAGGCAAATTTGGCCTTGGAGTACAGAATTAAGCAAAGCAAAGGCTAATAGAGTTCTGCCAAGAGGATGCAATGGTTATAGCAAACACCCTCTTCTGACAACACAAGAGAAGACTCTACACATGGACATCACCAGATGGTCAACTCCAAAATCAGACTGATTATATTCTTTGCAGTCAAAGATGGAGAAGCCCTATACATACACTCAGCAAAGACAAGACTGTGGCTCAGATCATGAACTCCTTATTGTCAAATTCAGACTTGAATTGAAGAAATTAGGGAAAACCACCAGACTATTCAGTTATGACCTAAATCAAATCCCATACAATTACACAGTGGAAATAACAAATAGATTCAAGAGATTAAAATTGATAGACAGAGTGCCTGAAGAACTATGGATGGAGCCACAATATAACTGTGGTTCTTTATCTTTCCTTTCTTTCTTTTTCTTTTTTTTTTGTTTGTTTGTTTGTTTGTTTGTTTTTTAGTTTTTATTTTTTAAATTTTAAAATCTTTAATTCTTACATGCATTGCTCCAACAATTGTTTTCAGAAGTCTGTTCTTGGCGAGAGAGACCTTTAGCCTCAGATGAACAAACTTGGCTGCTGGAGGAGAGCAAGAAGCCTTCTGGCTTCGCAGAGGGTGATAATGCTTTGTCCTATTGAAAGTCATATGTTCTGTTTGTACACAAAGCAGCATTCTTACTAAGCATGCTCTTTATTATTTTACAAAGTTCTTTTACTCACAATGGATCAATATTTTACTCTTAAAAAAACAAGTAAATGAAAACATGCCTTCTGAAAAAAAAAAAAAAGAACTATGGATGGAGGCTCATGACATTGTACAGGAGACAGGAATCAAGACCATCCACAAGAAAAAGAAATGCAAAAAAGCAAAATGGCTGTCTGAGGAGGCCTTAGAAATAGCTGTGACAAGAAGAGAAGCAAAAAGCAAACAAAAAAAGGAAAGATATATCCATTTGAATACAGAGTTCCAAAGAATAGCAAGGAGAAATAAGAAAGCCTTCCACAGCGATCATTGCAAAGAAATAGAGGAAAACAACAGAACAGGAAAGACTAGAGATCTCTTCAAGAAAATTAAAGATACCAAGGGAACATTTCACACATGATGGGCTCAATAAAGGACAGAAATAGTATGGACTCAAAAGAAGCAGAAGATATTAAGAAGAGGTGGCAAGAATACACAGAAGAACTGTACAAAAAAGATCTTCACAATCCAGATAATCATGAAGGTGATCACTCACACTCACCTAGAGCCAGACATCCTGGAATGTGAAGTCAGGTGGGCCTTAGGAAGCATCACTACGAACTAAGCTAGTAGAGGTGATGGAATTCCAGTTGAGCTATTTCAAATCCTAAAAGATGATGCTGTGAAAGTGCTTCACTCAATATGCCAGCAAATTTGGAAAACTCAGCAGTGGCCCGAGGACTGGAAAATGTCAGTTTTTGTTCCAATCCAAAAGAAAGGCAATGCCAAAAAATGCTCAAACTACCACACAATTGCACTCATCTCATATGCTAGTAAATTAATGTTCAAAATCCTCCAAGCCAGGATTCAGAAATACTTGAACCGCGAACTCCCAGATGTTCAAGCTGGTTTTAGAAAAAGTAGAGGAACCAGAGATCAAATTGCCAACATCTGCTGGATCATGGAAAAAGCAAGAGAGTTCCAGAACAACATCTATTTTTGCTTTATTGACTATGCCAAAGCCTTTGACTGTGTGGATCACAATAAACTGTGGAAAATTCTGAAGGAGATGGAAATACCAGACCACCTGACCTGCCTCTTGAGAAATCTGTATGCAGGTCAGTCAGTGACAGTTAGAACTGGAGATGGAACAACAGACTGGTTCCAAATAGGAAAAGGAGAACGTCAAGGCTGTATATTGTCACCCTGCTTATTTAACTTATATGCAGAGTACATCATGAGAAACGCTGGGCTGGAAGAAGCACAAGCTGGAATCAAGATTGCCAGGAGAAATATCAATAACCTCAGATATGCAGATGACACCACCCTTATGGCAGAAAGTGAAGAGGAACTAAAAGCCTCTTGATGAAAGTGAAAGTGGAAAGTGAAAAAGCTGGCTTAAAGCTCAACATTCAGAAAAAAGATCATGGCCCCTGAACCCATCACTGCATGGCAAATAGTTGGGGAAAAGTGGAAACAGTGTCAGACTTTATTTTGGGGGGCTCCAAAATCACTGCAGATGGTGATTGCAGTCATGAAATTAAAAGACACTTACTTCTTGGAAGGAAAGTTATAACCAACCTAGACAGCATATTCAAAAGCAAAGACATTACTTTGTCCACAAAGGTCCACCTAGTCCAAGCTATGGTTTTTCCAGTAGTCATGTATGGATGTGAGAGTTGGACTATAAAGAAACCTGTGTGCTGAAGAATTGATGCTTTTGAACTGTGGTGTTGCAGAAGACTCTTGAGAGCCCCTTGGACTGCAAGGAGATCCAACCAGTCCATCCTAAAGGAGATCAGTCCTGAATATTCATTGGAAGGACTGATGTTGAAGCTGAAACTCCAATACTTTGGCCACCTGATGCAAAGAGCTGACTCGTTGGAAAAGACCCTGATGCTGGGAAAGATTGAAGGCAGGAGGAGAAGGGGACTACAGAGGATTTGATCATTGAATGGCATCACCAACTCAATGGACATGGGTTTGGGTAAACTCCGGCAGTTGCTGTTGGACAGGGAGGCCTGGCGTGCTGTGGTTCATGGGGTCACAAAGAGTCGGACACGACTGAGTGACTGAACTAAACTGATTGTAAAGTAATTAGCCTCCAATTAGAATAAATTAATTAAATTTTAAAAATCTGTAAGTCTGGTTATATGAATAAGAGGATATCAGAGAAAGCAAATCTATGCAGGTCAAAACAGTCAAAAATTTCCAGCAGATCAGAATATTCTAATTTATATGACTCATTGTAAAAGACCCTGATGCTGGGAAAGACTGGAAAACAAAGGTAGGAGGAGAAGGGGACAACAGAGGATGAGATGGTTGGATGGCATCACCGACTTGATGGACACAAGTTTGAGCAAACTCTAGGAGTTTGTGATGGACAGAGAGGCCTGGTGTGTTGCAGTCCATGAGGTCGCAAAGAGTTGGACATGACTGAGACTAAACTTGAAAAATTGTACTTGAAAAATTGTGGAATTTTTAGTAATCCAGGCAGGGAAAATCAATAATGGATCAGCAACCACTCATGTTCATGGATGTTCCTCATATTCAATTAGGAGAGATGGACATGACCCAAGTGTATAAGCAAACAGAAAAGGAAATGTCTGGAATTTTCTTAAATGTAAATTAATCAAGTTCTATGATAGAGAATAAATAGATTGAATGGGTAAGGAATTCCCATTTAAGGTAGAGTGTTCAAGGCAGACCTTTTGAAGGCAATAATGTCTACGGAGAAAATTGATTGAGAAGAAGCCAACCCTTTCCATATCCGGAAGAGCATTATTCTTGCCAAAGGGACTAGCAACAGCAAAGTTTCTGGGGAAAGAGAAAGCTTGCCATTTCCTGAGAACTTCAAAAGGTCAATGGGTTAATGAATGAATCTGAGGGGACATGATGCCAAGTTGTAGCCACGCCATTCAAGTTCTTACAGGCTTTGCTGGACCAGTTTGTGCCCTTGCATTTTCTCTTCTTGTAATTCAGAATAGAGAATAGCTGGATGTACTTCAGCTTGGAATTATCTCCCAAGATGGAGGAATATTAGCTGCAGAACTGGAGTTGTGCAGGAAGATGGGGGAAAATCTCCCTGGCCCTGGAGTGAGAAGCAGAAAAAGTCTGTAAAGTGAAAGAGAAGAAGCAGAAGTGTAGAAAGGAGAGGAGACAAGGTAGACAGAAAATCCTGATTGCTTTCAGTGTCTTTTCCAGTACCTTCCATGAGTCCCTGCTCTAATCCTTCCTTGAAATTGCATGCATGTGCTGGATTCATTTAGTCAATTCACCTTTCTTGCCTAGACTAACTTGAATTGGATTTTATGACTTACAACTAAAAAGCTGTTAATCGAAGCACATATAATTTCTTTGAGTTTGACATTCTGTGAAGCAAATTAACTAAAATCAAGTCATCTATATGAGTTGATCCCACTAAGTATCACTTTTTCAGATTTAGTTTCTTTTGGAGAAGCAGTTAAAATGCTGGAAGTATTAAAAAAAAAAAAAACAGAAAATGGAGAGTAAACCCCTATGATTGCAACAAATTCCTTTCACATAAATATGTTTTTCTTATGTCCACAAAAAATGTTCTGTTTACATTCTATTCTCTTATGCTTATTTTGACCATATTTTTGAGAATTCATCACATTTTTTCCCCATAACATTTCTTTCCCACTGTGACAAGTTATTAATAATTAGCAGGGATTTGAGTAAAAAAAAGATTAACCATTTCTATTGCTCTGACCAGACTGAGCATTTCTTAAAAGAACCATGAACTTCATTTCATTCTTTGTTGTTCTCTTCCTCACATTATCTGGAGAGCTGCTTCTTTTGTTAAGATTTGAAAACTCACACTTCTTTCTACAGGAAGAGTTCACATACATACTCCTGAATTTGGTTTCATCAGTTGTTACTTTCTTTCTGAGTCTTTTCTTTACCCTTTATTTGGCTGATATGTTAAGAATTCCATTTCTCCCTCGGGTTTCTTCTGAGACCTTCTGCCACAGTCTGCAGTGATTTTGGAACCCAAGAAAATAAAGTCTGTCACTGTTTCCATTGTTTCCCCATCTAATTGACATGAAGTGATGGAACTGGATGCCACAATCTTCGTTTTATGAATGTTGAGTTTTAGGCTAGCTTTTTCATTTTCCTCCTTCACTTTCATCAAGAAGATCTTTAGTTCTTCAGTTTCTGCCATAAGGGTGGTGTCATCTGCATATCTGAGGTTATTGATATTTCTCCCAGCAATCTTGATTCCAGCTTGTGCTACACCCAGCCTGGCATTTCACATGATGTACTCTGCATATAAGTTAAACAAACAGGGTGACGATATAGATCCTTTACATACTCCTTTTTCAATTTGGAACCTGTCCTTTGTCCATGTCCAGTTCTAACTGCTGTTTCTTGATTTGCATACAGATTTCCCAGGGGGCAAGTAAGGTGGTCTGGTATTCTCATCTCTTAGAGAATTTTCCACAGTTTGTTGAGATCCACACAGTCAAAGGCTTTGGCGTAGTCAATAAAGAAGTAGATATTTTTCTGGAACTCTCTTGCTTTTTCGATGATCCAACGGATGTTTTCAATTTGACCTCTGGTTCCTCTGACTTTTCTAAATCCAGCTTGAACATCTGGATGTCCTCAGTTCACATACTGTTGAAGCCTGGCTTGGAGAATTTTGAGTATTACTTTGCTATTGTCTGAGATGAGTGCAATTGTGCAGTAGTTTGAGCATTCTTTGGCATTGTCTTTCTTTGGGATTGAAATTAAAACTGACCTTTTCCAGTCTTGTAGCCACTGCTGAGCTTTCCAAATTTGCTGGCACACTGAGTGCAGCACTTTCACAGAACCATCTTTTTTTTTCTTTTATTTTACTTTACAATTCTATATTGGTTTGCCATACATCAACATGAATCTGCCACAGATGTACACATGTTCTGAATCCTGAACGCCCCTCCCACCTCCCTCCAGATACCATCTCGCTGGGTCATCCCAGTGCACCAGCCCCAAGCATCCTGTATCCTGCATCGAACCTATACTGGTGATTTGTTTCATATATGATATTATACATGTTTCAATGCCATTCTCCCAAATCATCCCATCCTCTCCCTCTCCCACAGAGTCCCAAAGACTGTTCTATACATCTGTGTCTCTTTTGCTCTCTCGCATACAGGGTTATCATTACCATCTTTCTAAATTCCATCATCTTTTAGGATTTGAAATAGCTCAACTGGAATTCCATCACCTCCACTAGCTTTGTTCATAATGATGCTTCCTAAGGCCCACTTGACTTCACATTCCAGGATGTCTGATCCTAGGTAAGTAATCACACCTTCTTGGTTTTCTGGGTCATGAAAATCTTTTTTGTATAGTTCTTCTGTGTATTCTTGCCACCTCTTCTTAATATCCTCTGTTTCTGTTAGGTCCATACCATTTCTGTCCTTTGTTGTTCCCATCCTTGCATGAAATGTTCCCTTGGTACCTCTAATTTTCTTGAAGAGGTCTCTAGTCTTCCCATTCTATTATGTTCTTCTATTTCTTTGCATTGATCACTGAGAAAGGTTTCTTATTTCTTCTTGGCTATTCTTTGGAGCTCTGCATTCAGATGGGTATATCTTTCCTTTCCTCCTTTGCCTTCACTTCTCTTCTTTCCTCAGCTCTTTGTACGGCCTCCTCAAACAACCATTTTACCTTTTTGCATGTTTTTTTCCTTGGGAATGATCTTGATCACTGCTTCCTATACAATGTTATGAACCTCCGTCCATAGTTCTTTAGGCACTCTGTCTATCAATTCTAATCTCTTAAATCAATTTCTCACTTCCACTGTATAATCGTATGGGATTTGATTTAGGTCATACCTGAATGGTCTAGTGGTTTTCCCTACTTTCTTCAATTCAAGTCTGAATTTGACAATAAGGAGTTCATGATCTGAGCCACAGTCAGCTCCCAGTCTTGTTTTTGCTGAGTGTATGTATAGGGCTTCTCCATCTTTGGCTGCAAAGAATATAATCAATCCTCTTGTGTTATTGGAAGAGGGTGTTTGCTCTGACCAGTGCATTCTCTTGGCAAAACTCCATTAGGCTTTTCTCTGCTTCATTCCAAGGCCAAACTTGCCTGTTACTCCAGTTATCTCTTGACTTCCTACTTTTGCATTCCAGCCCCCTATGATGAAAAGGACATCTTTTTGAGGTGTTAGTTCTAGAGAAGGTCTTGTAGGTCTTCACAGAACTGTTCACCTTCAGCTTCTTCAACATTAGTGGTTGGGCATAGACTTGGATTACTGTGTTATTGAATGGTTTGCCTTGGAAATGAACAGAGATCATTCAATCATTTTTGAGATTGCATCCAAGTACTGCATTTTGGAGTCTTTTTTTGACTATTAGGGCTGCTCCATTTCTTTGAAGAGATTATTGCCCACAATGGTAGATATAATAGTCGTCTGAGTTAAATCCACCAATTCTGGTGCATTTTAGTTCAGATTCCTAAAATGTCGATCCTCACTCTTGCAATCTCCTGTTTGACCACTTCTAATTTACCCTGATTCACAAACTTTACAGTCCAGGTTCCTATGTAATATTGTTCTTTACAGCATTGGACTTACTTCCATCACCAATCACATCCACCACTGGGCATTGTTTTCACTTTGGCTCCATCTCTTTATTCTTTCTGGAGTTACTTCTCCACTCTTCTCCAGCAGCATATTGGGCACCTACTGATCTGGAAAGTTCATCTTTCAGAGTCATATCTTTTGTCTTTCAATACTGTTCATGGAGTTCTCAAGGCAAGAATACTGAAATGGTTTGCCATTCCTGTCTCCAGTGGACCACATTTTGTCAGAACTCTCCACCATGTCCCGTCTGCCTTGAGTGGTTGTACATGGCATGGCTCATAGTTTCATTGAATTAGACAAGCCTGTGGTCGCTGTCATCAGTTTATTAGTTTTCTGTGATTGTGGTTTTCATTCTGTCTGCCCTCTAATGAATAAGTAAAAGAGGCTTATGGAAGCTTCCTGATGGGAGACTAACTGGTCATTTCCACAAATTTCCATGTACCTCAGCAGAAGTAGCCTCTGCCCAGGTCCAGAAGGGGATTTGGTTGATCTAAGAGCAATCTCACTCCCCTGGCCAATGTTTATCTCTGGAACAGATGTGGTTCTTTTCAGTGAGACATGAGTGAGTCCACTGAAGTGACTCTAGGAAAATAATTTTTAAAATCCTCACTCCAAAACTAGAGCTAAAAGTAAAACCAAGTTATCATCCACCTCTTGGCATCACTCTGTCTCATTATAATACCTTAAACTGCAGTAATCACCTTGCTTATAGCCTGAGGATACAGGCAATCTGAGTGAGGATGGCAGGGCAGAGAGATGAAAAAAAAAACCTCTACGACACCACTGAGCGACGGAATTAATAAACTCTGAAGTTAGCAGTCTGTGGGGTGACAAAGAGTTGGACATGACTGAGCGACTGAACTGAACTGACTGAAGTTAGCCTTATCACAGGATTCTGGTTTTGTAAGATTATATATGTATCCCTAGGTCTGAGCCACTTTAGATTTCAATTACTGAGCTAACCAGCTAATCCAACTCTAAGGATAGGGACAATGACTGTTGATTTCCATTGTGTTTCCAGAGACTAGCACAGTGTCTGGTTCAGAATTGAGGCTAGGGATTATTAGCAGAATAAATGAGTATTAGCCTGGGGCTCTGTGACAACCTAGAAGGATGGGAAAGTGTGGGAGGTGGGAAGGAGGTTCAAGAGGGAAGGGATATATGTACATATATGGCTAATTCATAGTGACATATGGCAGAGATCAAACCAATATTATAAAGCAATCATCAATCAATTTAAAATAAATAACTTTAAAAATGATTACTAGCAGAATTTTATTATTGTCTAAAACCAGAGATATAAAATCACATAATGCCAATATGACTACCAGAAACACTACATAAATCAATGGAAGACAAAAGATTAGTACCCTATGAGGGAATATAGATAAATTAGACTTCACTGAAATTAGAATTACTGTTTATCAAATACACCAGGAAGAAAATAAATAGACAAGCCACAGTCTGGGAGGAAATATTTGCAATACACATATGTGATAAAGAATTCTTTTTCCAGCATATAGAAACAGCACCTAAAAATCAATACTCAAAAGACCAACAAAACTGGGCAAAAGGTCTGAAAAGACATTTCACCAAAGAAAATATTTTTTTTTATTTTTTAAATTTTAAAATCTTTAATTCTAGTATCAATAAGAATATGAAAAGTTGTTCAAATGGGATCAATAAGGAAATATAAATTTTAAAAGGTGATACCATTTCACATTCACTAAAATGGCTGAAGTTTAAAAGAACAACAATACAGATGTCAGATGTCAGCAAAACTGCTGGAAAGTTGGGACTCATATATTTTTGGTGAAATGTAAGGTGATAAAATTACTTTGGGAAATTATTTGGCAGTGTCTTATGAATTTAAAAATACAGCTGCCCTATTAATTTATAATTCCATTCTTAGACATTTACTCATGAGAAATGACCAACCAAAGGATCTGTTTAAGAATGTTTCTGACGACATTAGTCATAAAAAACAAAAACTGCAAATAATCCAAATGTTCTTCAACAAAAGAATTGTTAAACAAAATGTGATATATTCATAAAATGGATTACTATTCTGAAATATGATGGAATAAGCAGCTAATACATAGAATAACATGGATGAGTATCAAAAGCAAGTTTTATAAAGCACAAAAAGAAGCTAGAAATGAAAATGTACCATCTAAATTATTTAATTTATAGGAAATATAAGAATAGGTTTTAAAATAAATCAGAAAATATACTCAATGGAAGTGTGGGAAGGATTGGAAAGGGGCTTAAGAGAATTTTCTGGGGAGATGGAAATCTTTCATACTTCATTTTGGCTGCATACAGTCATCAAATCCCATTGAATGGAACACATATCTGTGCCTTTTATTATATGGATATTAGATATAATTATATAATATACATCATATTGTTATATTACATATAATGACATTATATATATATTAAAATATATGTGTGTGTGTATCTAAAACGACTGCTGCCAAGAGTCAGCACTTGTGGATGAGGAAAGCCATACGAATACAGCCCTTATGAAAAGCTACATTAATTAGTACTTATAATAATCAAGAATGTATTATATTGCTTTTCCTAAGGCCTATAATTAATAGTACTCTCAAGTTAGATTGCCTTATGGAATGAATCAGAGAGGAATTTCGTATAATATCAAGATGACATAGAACTGAAATAAAGATAATAATATTAAAGAAGGAGAAAAGCAGTGAGTTGGAGATTAAGAATAGACATTTAGGAAATTGTTTATTATGGACAATTTTCCAAATTCTCTTCCTCAAAAAAAAGAAAGAACTGTGCTTCAAGAAATAAATCTGTACAAATGAAAAGAGATTCTCTGATCAAATTACTACGGGAAATGCTGTTTATTGTTATCTCCTTCTTCATCTTTCATGTTAGACTATCGTAGGAAACTGGTAAATTTATTTAACTCAGATTTTCCCCAAAGCATCCCCAATAAAATTTTCAACAAACAGTAGACTTAAATACTGTTTAAACCACATGTTTCTAAATCTTCTGCTCCCCTCATTAGTTCCTTATAATAGAAAAGGAATAAATTCCAAACTTGACTGCTCAGTTCAGTTCAGTTCAGTCACTCAGTCATGTCCAACTCTTAGTAACTCTATGGAGTACAGCACACCAGGCCTCCCTCTCCATCACCAACTCCCAGAGTTTACTCAAACTCATGTCCATCAATTCGGTGATGCCACCCAACCATCTCATCCTCTGTCATCCTCTTCTCCTCCTGCCTCCAGTCCCTCCCATCATCAGAGTCTTTTCCAATGAGTCAACGCTTAGTATGAGATGGCCAAAGTACTGGAGTTTCAGCTTTAGCATCATTCCTTCCAAAGAAATCCCAGGACTGATCTCCTTTAGCATGGACTGGTTGGATCTCCTTGTAGTACAAGGGGCTCGCAAGAGTCTTCTCCAACACCACAGTTCAAAAGCATCAGTTCTTCGGTGCTCAGCTTTCTTTAGAGTCCAACTCTCACATCCATACATGACCACTGGAAAAACCATAGCCTTGACTAGATGGACCTTTGTTGGCAAAGTAATGTCTGCATTTTAATATGCTGCCTAATTTGGTCAAGCTTTTCTTCAAAGAAGCAAGCATCTTTTAATTTCATGGCTGCAATCACCATCTGCAATGATTTGGAAGCCCAAAAAATAAAGTCTGTCACTGTTTCCATTATTTCCCATCGACTTGCCATGAAGTGATGGGACTGGATGCCATGATCTTTGTTTTCCGAAAGTTGAGCCTTAAGCTGACTTTTTCACTCTTCTCTTTCACTTTCATCAAGAGGCTCTTTAGTTCTTGCTCACTTTTTGCCATAAGGGTGGTGTCATCTGCATATCTGAGATTATTGATATTTCTCCCGGAAATCTTGATTCCAGCTTGTGCTTCATCCAGCCCAGCATTTCTCATGATGTACTCTGCATATAAGTTAAATAAGCAGGCTGACAATATACAACCTCGATGTACTCCTTTTCCTATTTGGAACCAGTCTGTTGTGCCATGTCTAATTCTAACTGTTGCATCCTGACCTGCATACAGGTTTCTCAAGAGGCAGGTCAGGTGGTCTGGTATTTCCATCTCTTAGAGAATTTCCACAGTTTGTTGTGATCCACACAGTCAAAGGCTTTAGGATAGTCAATAAAGCAGAAGTAGATTTTTTTTTAAACTCTCTTGCAATTTCTATGTCCAATGGATGTTGGCAAGTTGATCTCTGGTTCCTCTGTCTTTTCTAAATCCAGCTTGAACATCTGGATGTTCTCAGTTCACATACTGTTGAAGTCTGGCTTGGAGGATTTTGAGCATTACTTTGTTACCGTGTGAGATGAGTACAATCGGGCAGTAGTTTGAACATTCGTTGGTGCCAGGAGGCAGCACAGGAGATCCCACCCATGACAAGGTCATGTGGAAGAGAACTGTTAAGCAAGGCTTCAGGACTCGAGGGGATCCCTAGGCCTGCTCAAGTATCTACCCCAAAACCAGAATCTGTCTGTCTTACTATTCTGTGCCTTTCACCAACTCTCCTGACATACAGGGAGCTATCCCTGACCATCTTTCTCTGGAGAAAATCAACTTAGGGCTCTAGCTAATAAGTCTCCTGGACATGAGAGGAATGTTTCAAATCAAACCCCTTCTGTTAGCATTCTAGCTTGCTTAACAGGTTTATCCAGACTCTTGCAGTTATGCATATGATTGTTCACAGCCCCCCAACTGTGAGAGGCATGGGAAGCCTAAAACATAGAGCCTTTCAAAGAGTTAAAAGTTATTAGAGTAGTGCTGGTGTAGCATTTCATTATTGGGCCAATGCTTGTTGCTAAGTTCCCATATCTCTTATCCACTGTGCACCTGGGAGTGTATTAGTTAATACAGCTGGATTGTAGGAAAAATAAGTGTAGCCTTGAAATTAACCACATCAGACCTTTGAGCTAATTGGTTCTTTCTTTGTTGTAACTCACTGCACCTTTGTTCCGTGAGAAATGTAAATCTATTTAGCATTTTCTGAGGCTGACATAGATTAGAAATATAAAGAAAAAACATTTCAAGGGAAAATGAGTTTTCTGGTTGAGCAGCCTTTATCAAAAGAGGGTCATAAAATGTTCACAGGCCTCCAAGGCCAGAAGATAATATACACAACATTGTCTATGGGAAAGGTATGCAAAAAAAATCCTGGTTTCGATAAAGACAAAAGAGATGTAATGCTTGGGTTGACTCTGTATGACTTTGCATCTTTCATTTCCCTCTATGTACAAGTTAAAGTTATAAAAGTTTCCCTGAAAAATAAAGTGACGGACCAGGATCAGTTCCATGAAAGCCTGGTTCCCCCGTGTCTTTCTTTCTCTCCTCTATTTTCTTATCTACAACATTCTTTCTTTATCTCTCTCTAAATCGTTCGCTGACACCGTTTCTCCTTCGGGTTCCCCTGGATCCTGCGGGGCCTCGACCCCAGCACGTTGGCATTGACTTTCTTTTGTTTTTGTTTTTTTGTTTTTTGTTTTTTTAATTTTAATATCTTTAATTCTTACATGCATTCCCAAACATGAACCCCCCTCCCACCTCCCTCCCCATAACATCTCTCTGGGTCATCCCCATGCACCAGCCCCAAGCATGCTGCATCCTGCGTCAGACATAGACTGGTGATTCAATTCTTACATGATAGTATACATGTTAGAATGTCATTCTCCCAAATCATCCTACCCTCTCCCTTTCCCTCTGAGTCCAAAAGTCCGTTATACACATCTGTGTCTCTTTCCCTGTCTTGCATACAGGGCCATCATTGCCATCTTCCTAAATTCCATACATATGTGTTAGTATACTGTATTGGTGTTTTTATTTCTGGCTTACTTCACTCTGTATAATCAGCTCCAGTTTCATCCATCTCATCAGAACTGATTCAAATGAATTCTTTTTTACGGCTGAGTAATACTCCATTGTGTATATGTACCACAGCTTTCTTATCCATTCATCTGCTGATGGACATCTAGGTTGTTTCCATGTCCTGGCTATTATAAACAGTGCTGCGATGAACATTGGGGTACATGTGTCTCTTTCAATTCTGGTTTCCTCGGTGTGTATGCCCAGAAGTGGGATTGCTGGGTCATAAGGTAGTTCTATTTGCAATTTTTAAGGAATCTCCACACTGTTCTCCATAGTGGCTGTACTAGTTTGCATTCCCACCAACAGAGTAGGAGGGTTCCCTTTTCTCCACACCCTCGCCAGCATTGATTGCTTACAGATTTTTGGATCGCAGCCATTCTGACTGGTGTGAAGTGGTGCCTCATTGTGGTTTTGATTTGCATTTCTCTAATAATGAGTGATGTTGAGCATCTTTTCATGTGTTTGTTAGCCATCCGTATGTCTTCTTTGGAGAAATGTCTATTTAGTTCTTTGGCCCATTTTTTGATTGGGTAGTTTATTTTTCTGGAATTGAGCTGCAGAAGTTGCTTGTATATTTTTGAGATTAGTTGTTTGTCAGTTGCTTCATTTGCTATTATTTTCTCCCATTCTGAAGGCTGCTTTTCACCTTGCTTATATTTTCCTTTGTTGTGCAGAAGCTTTTAATTTTAATTAGATCCCATTTGTTTGTTTTTGCTTTTATTTCCAGAATTCTCAGAGGTGGATCATAGAGGATGCTGCTGTGATTTATGTCTGAGAGTGTTTTGCCTATGTTCTCCTCTAGGAGTTTTATAGTTTCTGATCTTACACTTAGATCTTTAATCCATTTTGAGTTTATTTTTGTGTGCGGTGTTAGAAAGTGATCTAGTTTCATTCTTTTACAAGTGGTTGACCAGTTTTCCCAGCACCACTTGTTAAAGAGATTGTCTTTATTCCATTGTATATTCTTGCCTCCTTTGTCAAAGATAAGGTGTCCATATGTGTGCGGATTTATCTCTGGGCTTTCTATTTTGTTCCATTGATCTATATTTCTGTCTTTGTGCCAGTACCATACTGTCTTGATGACTGTGGCTATGTAGTAGAGCCTGAAGTCAGGCAAGTTGATTCCTCCAGTTCCATTCTTCTTTCTCAAGATTGCTTTGGCTATTCGAGGTTTTTTGTATTTCCATACAAATCTTGAAATTATTTGTTCTAGTTCTGTGAAAAATGTGGCTGGTAGCTTGATATGGATTGCATTGAATTTGTAAATTGCTTTGGGTAGTATACTCATTTTCACTATATTGATTCTTCCGATCCATGAACATGGTATATTTCTCCATCTATTAGTGTCCTCTTTGATTTCTTTCATCAGTGTTTTATAGTTTTCTATATATAGGTCTTTAGTTTCTTTAGGTAGATATATTCCTAAGTATTTTATTCTTTTCGTTGCAATGGTGAATGGAATTGTTTCCTTAATTTCTTTTCTACTTTCTCATTATTAGTGTATAGGAATGCAAGGGATCTCTGTGTGTTGATTTTATATCCTGCAACTTTACTATATTCATTGATGAGCTCTAGTAATTTTCTGGTGGAGTCTTTAGGGTTTTCCATGTAGAGGATCATGTCATCTGCAAACAGTGAGAGTTTTACTTCTTCTTTTCCAATTTGGATTCCTTTTATTTCTTTTTCTGCTCTGATTGCTGTGGCCAAAACTTCCAGAACTATGTTGAATAGTAGCGGTGAAAGTGGACACCCTTGTCTTGTTCCTGACTTTAGGGGAAATGCTTTCAATTTTTCACCATTGAGGATAAAGTTTGCTGTGGGTTTGTCATAGATAGCTTTTATTATGTTGAGGTATGTTCCTTCTATTCCTGCTTTCTGGAGAGTTTTTATCATAAATGGATGTTGAATTTTGTCAAAGGCCTTCTCTGCATCTATTGAGATAATCATATGGTTTTTATTTTTCAATTTGTTAATGTGGTGAATTACATTGATTGATTTGCGGATATTGAAGAATCCTTGCCTCCCTGGGATAAAGCCCACTTGGTCATGGTGTATGATCTTTTTAATGTGTTGTTGGATTCTGATTGCTAGAATTTTGTTGAGGATTTTTGCATCTATGTTCATCAGTGATATTGGCCTGTAGTTTTCTTTTTTTGTGACATCTTTGTCAGGTTTTGGTATTAGGGCGATGGTGGCCTCATAGAATGAGTTTGGAAGTTTACCTTCCTCTGCAATTTTCTGGAAGAGTTGACTTTCTTTTGGATTCGAACAAAAACTGACATTTTCTAGTCTTTTTGGAAAACTGCTGAGTTTTCCTAATTTGCTGGCATGTTGAGTGCAGCACTTTCACAGCATCATCTTTCAGGATTTGAGATAGCTTAACTGGAATTCCATCACCTCCACTAACTTTGTTCACAGTGATGCTTCCTAAGGCCCACTTAACTTTGCATCCCAGGATGTCTGGCTCTAGGTGAGTGATCACACCATCATGATTATCTGGGTCATGAAGATCTGTTTTCTATAGTTCTGTGTATTCTTGCCACCTCTGCTTAATATCTTCTGCTTCTGTTAGGTCCATACCATTTCTATCCTTTATCGAGACCATCTTTGCATGAAATGTTCCCTTGGTATCTCTAATTTTCTTGAAGAGATCTCTCGTCTTTCCCATTCTATTGTTTTCCTCTATTTCTTTGCATTGATCACTGAGGAAGGCTTTCTTATCTCTCCTGTTTATTCTTTTGAACTCTGCATTCAAATGGGTATATCTTTCCTTTTCTCATTTGCCTTTCACTTCTCTTCTATTCACAGCTATTTGTAAGGCCTTGTCAGACAACCATTTTGCATTTTTGCATTTCTTTTTCTTGGAGATAGTTTTGATCACTGCATCCTGTACTTTGTTACAAATCTCCATCCATAATTCTTCAGGCTCTGTCTATCAGATCTAATCTCTTGAATTTACTTCTCACTTCCACTGTATAATTGTAAGGGATTTTATTTAGGTTATACCTGAATGGTCTAGTGGTTTTCCCTACTTTCTTCTTAAGTCTGAATTTGACAATAAGGAGTTCATGATCTGAGCCACAGTCAGCTCCTGGTTTTGTTTTGGCTGACTGGAATATAATCAATCTGATTTTGCTCTTGACCATCTGATTATGTCCATGTGTAGAGTCATCTCTTGTGTTGTTGGAAGAGGGTGTTTGCTACAACCTGTGATGTCTTGGCAAAACTCTGTTAACCTTTGCCTTGCTTCATTTTTGTACTCCAAGGCCAAAATTGCCTGTTACTGCAGGTATCTCTTGACTTTCTACTTTTGCCTTCCAGTCCTCTAATGAAAAGGACATCTCTTTTGTGTGTTATTTCTAGAAGGTCTTGTATGTCTTCATAGAACTAGTTCTAGAAGGTCTTGTAGGTCTTCATAGAACCATCCACCAACAGCATCTTCAACACTTGACTGTTTGGTAAGTGTATTATATAATTCATCCTGTGATAACATATATCTAATTGAATAATAGAACTAAAAGATAAAATATAATTTCTTTACAGAATCTGCTTTGTAGACATCTTTACTCCAAGCATATCTATGCTAAAGTGAAAAGTTCCCATATTTCCCTATATTGCTGAAACTGCCACCTGACTGATCTATTTGTTTCCACTCCTGTCCATTACAACTAAGTGACCCATTGCCATAATTTTACACGTTATTTTACTTTTCAATGTTTTGTTTCCCCCATATGTAAAATGTGTATGGTTGTTTCTCTAAATTAACTAGGGTTTTTAAGCATGTTTTGTGAAATGTTTGAACCATTTAAAGAAAATTATGCTAGATTGTTTATTCACTATTTGTAGCTTTATAATACTTCTTTTCTGATATTAATGAATATTAGTTGGGCATCTATTGTATACAGTTTGTGCGTGCATGCTAAGTTGCTTCAGTCATGTCCAACTCTTTGTGACTCTGTGGACCATAGCCTTCCTCCAGGCTCCTCTCTCCATGGGATTCTCCAGGCTTGAATACTGGAGTTCATTGCCTTGCCCTCCGCCAGGGAATCTTTCCCATCCAGGGATTGAACCCACATCTCCTGAATCTCCTGCATTGATAGGAAAGTTCTTTACCACTAGTACCACCTGGGATTCCCACTATATACAGTAGAGCCTCCCAAATTAATGTAGGATATCCCAGAAGGAAGTCCCTTCATTTTATATTCTTAAACGGCTCTTTTGGAGCAATTTCCAGAAGAATAAGTTAAAAATTAGGTCCATATCTATCTATCCATTCATCCATCTATTCATTCATCATTGTTTTATTTAAATAATATCAGATGTAGGATATATTTAAACTATAGACTCAATGGTATTTATTAATGGATTGCTATAATAAAGAGGAAAAGAAACAAAAATCTCTCCTGATCTTTAGCCTAAGCAACCACAGAAAATAGTATCATTTACTAAAATAAGAAAACCTGAGCAGAGGGCACAATTTTAGAGTTGAAACTCAAAAATTATCTTTTATATATATTTAGTTTGAGATTACTTTTAGACAATCAAAAGTATAATAGAAGTAGGATCGACATACCCAGGGCCCAGGGCTAGAGGCATAAACTTGAGAGGCTTCAGTATATAGATGATATTTAAAGCCATGGGAATAAAAAATAGGAGAGAGGACAGACATTACTCCAATACAAGCTCTGGTATATATCACAACATCTAGAAAATACATGATGGAACAACAAAAACTGATTTGAAGTTGCCAGTTACTTATGTCAGCAATAAACCAAGGAAATGTGTATTTCAAAAGCCAAGTATGGAAAGCATTTTTTTTAAAGGTAATGATAAATTGGGACAAATGCTGATGACACATAATGATGAGGACAAAAGACACATCACTAGATGTGGAAGATCTAGACAACAGGAAGATACCAATGACCCCAACCAGTTGAGGCCACTGTAAGAACTCTAGATTTTACTTTGAATGAAGTGGGAGCCATCAGATGATATTGAGAAAATCTGAGATGTTCGTTATATGTGACAATCTGGTCATCTAATTTAACAAGTTCCCTCTGGCTGTTCTGGTAAGACTAGATGGTAGACAGACAGAATAAGCATAAAATTCAGTCAGGAGATGACTGCAACAATTCAGAGAAGAGAATAGGGTGGCTTGAATGGGAAGGTAGGAGGCAGTGGTGAGAATTCAGATTCTGAATATGTTGTAGATAACACCAACAGGATTTACAGATGGATTAGATACAGGGGGTGAAAGAAAGAGGAATTACAAGTGACTCTAAAATATTTGGCCTCAGCAACTGGAAAGATGAAGTTGCTGTATTAAGGGCAATTAAGTGTTCGAGGAATAGGGAAGATGCAAGTAAAGAGAAAAAAATAGTGATCCGTGAGGCTGGAGAAAATTCAATGGACCCAGAAATAAAGTGAAGAAGAAAGTATTTCTAGAAAAAGAAAATGATCCACTGTGTTAAATGCTGCTGATAGGTCAGTTAGATGAGGACTACAAAATGACTACTAGATTTAGTGACAGATTATTGGTAATCATGACCAGAGTTACTTTGGGGCAAAGATGGAGTCAAAATCTCGGCTGCAGTGAGTTTAAGAGAGAATGGGGGGAAAAAAGTGAGACAGCAAGGATGAGACAAATATATTTTTCATTGAGGTATAGTCGATTCACAATATTATTATGTTAGTTTCAGCTGTATAGCATAGTGATTTAGTTGCATATTTTTTCAGATGTTTCATTAGAGGCTATTACAAATTTTGAATATAGTTCCCTGTGATATATAGTAAATCCTTGTTGCTTATCTATCTTATGTACAATAGTTGCATCTGTTAATCCCATACTCTGAATTTGTCCCTTCACCCATCCCTCTCCCCCTGATAGCCCTAAATTTGCTTCCTATATCTATAAGCCTGTTTCTGCTTTGTATATAGATTCATTTGTATTATTTTTTTTAGATTCCACATAGAAGTTGGATATGTAATATTCTATTGTATATCTAAATGTGTGTATTATATATATATGTGTATATATATATATATATGTGTATATATATATATATATATATATATATATATGTATATCTTCTTAAGCCAATCATCTGTTGATGGCACTTGGGTTTTCCCGATGTCTTGACTATAATAAATAATGTTACTATGAACACTAGGGGGCATGTATACTTTAAACAGGGTTTTTCGGTTTTTTCTCTGACATATTCCCAGGAGTGAGCTTTCTGGGTCATATAGTAGCTCTATTTTTAGTTTTTTCAAGAAATCTTCATGCTGTTTTCCATAACGACTGTACCGATTTACATTTCCACAAACAACATAAGAGGGTTCCCTTTTCTCTATACCCTCTCCAGAGTTTATTATCTGTAGATTTCCTGATGATGGCCATTCTGACTGGTGTTGAGGTGATACCTCATTGTGGTTTTGCTTTGCATTTCAAAGATTTTAAATGAATTTTTCAGTCAAGAACTGGTGCCCTAGCTAAGGGAGAGGGAACATGAAAGACAGTTTTTGGTTTTAGATAGGAGAAACCAAAGCATGTTTATGTTGAGAAAGGTCCAACAAAGAGAAAGAAATTTGTTGATGCAAAAGAAAAAAGGAAGACTTACTGGGACTCGGTGAGAAGGGATAGAAGTTTTTGCCCAAGGGAAGAGCTGGTCATGGATGTGATGAAGAGAGTCCATCCACACTAACAAAAACCAAGGTGGCATCCATAAACATAGGTGCTAGTAGATCCACTGGTGTGGGGAGGGGGGACTTGTGAGGGTCATCTGCTGAGTGCTTCTGTTTTCCCACTGGAATAGGAAGAGGAGACTAGAGAGAAGATGATGGAGGTTTGAGAAGAGAGGGGAGGTATGAAGTTGTCATGGAGGAAAGCAGGAGAATGAATGGACTGTGTCTGCCATGCAGCCTTGCAGCCCACTGGGGCTGAGTGACCTGGAGTCCAAAGTCAGGCTATGGGACTGCGTGTTTTCTTCCAACAGGTTCAGCTGTGTGGGCACAGCATGGTAGGTGGAGGGTGGGACTGAGCCGAGAGTATGTTTTTGCCTCAGTGAATAATTGCTGCAATTAAACTTTCAGATGCCTGCTGTGCCAAGGGGCATGACAGCTATGGATGAGGGAAGGGTGATGTGGCAAAAGGAAAACAACGTTACTGGAGTCCTCCTCTGTGTTGTAGGAGCTTTAAATTTCAGAGAATGCTCACAAAAACCCTGTGAAGGAAGCAGAGGCTAAGAGAAAGTAAACTATGTGTTCCAGGACTATACAGCTAGAAAGCCGCGGAACATGCAGAGGGGCACAGGTTTTCCTAAGGCCCTCACAAGTTGACTGAAAGGAGATTTGGGACTGTCTTCTGGGGACAGTCATTGGCTCAGGGTCCAGGCCGTGGCTGAGTCAGCTGGCCAGACACCAGGACACAGCTTCCTGCCATCAAAACCCCAGGTGGCAGATGCAGTCACCAGTTTGGCTGGGAATCTGTGGCACCACCACGCACAAAACCACTCATTTGCTCCTATAAAACAGTCATCACCTCACAGGATGCCAAGAAAATCAATCATGACTAAACTGCCAATTTGGTTTGATTCACTGACCACGCATAGACATGATCATAATGTTTGGTTATCATTCTTCATAATAATCATCCTTAGGTCTGCAGTAGCTGCACAAAGCTGCACAAAGTTGGGTGAATCTTCCTTGAAACAAATTTCAGTCTTAGGAATGGATGCTTTAGTTCACAGATGATCCCTAATTCCAGTAGGGGACTGGCTAGTCCTTTAGAACTGGAAGAGATTTTAAAGATAATTGTGCCCAGTTTTCTCACGTCCCAGTCTCAAGAATCGTAATCTTAACATAAAATGTAGGTATGTTATCCTGCCCTGGATACTAATTTAATAGTGAAGACACACAAGGCAGAAATCCTTCTCAAGTCTAAATAATTTTTTTGAAGCAACTATAGCTCATGAGCTAATACTTTCCTTAAATGACCATTGTTCTTTACAAATAACATGTACTCAATAACTGTTTATTAAATGTTAAACCAGCTGGCCAAAGGGAATGAAGCCATGGCACATTAAAAAAAAAAAAAAAAAAAACCTGCAAGGAAAATTTCACATCCCTGCCACTCTTTCTCCCAGACTGGGGCTTCATGTCCCTAAATGGGGACAGAATGGAGGAAAATGAGGACAGCCAGATCTCATGAAAAAATAAAAAGCATATCAAGGTCACTGTTGCTGTGAAACAGTCTCATTGAAACCCCATCCCCAAGTCAGCCACAGGATCTGCAGCTCTGACTCTGACTGTTGAAAGGCTATTGTTGGATACTAAGTCAGAGACATGCAGAGGGAAGCGGGTTCTGAGCATCAGGGGATAAGCTCAGGAACAACTTATCTTAATCTGACTAAACATATTAAAACAATCCTCTCAGTAAAGAGGTAAAGGGATATTAAAACAGAACATCAATGATGATTTAAGGACACAGAAAAATTGTATTTCCTTCATTAAAACATTACAATGTCTTACCTATTTACCATCTATTATTTTCAAGTTTCATAAGAGGCAGAGATTAGGTGTACTTCTTCTTAGGTTTGGAATCTAAAAGGAGACAGGTGAAATATACATTCATTATCCTGCCACAAAGCAGTGTATGGTGAATGTCAAAGAAGCAGTACAAAGCAAATAATGAAAGAACTCAGAAGCACTTTCACAGTTCACCTAAGCAAGTGGCTCCTCAAGTGGTAGTAAGATCCCTATTATACAGATAAGGATTCTGGGGTTCTAAAATCTTAAGTGACATGTCCAATAGCTTATGACTAGAAAAGATATTTGGTCTAGAGGTACAGAGAGTGAAGGGCTGGCATAAGCAGTGACAAGTCTATGAAATAGAAGGGAAGAGGGCTAAGAAGTGATAGAGATTCTCACTGTGAAGACCTTGATGGTGAAGCAATACTGAGTGATGATAAAGTCCACACAGTGACCTCCTGGAGCTCATTTACAGTAGAGTGGTAAGAATTTCTACTGGTGATCAGAGGTTCAGGAGTTGTCAGGTGTGATCGCCAAGTTATGAATAGCCAAACTGATTCAGTCATGAGGGGGACCTATCTGTCATTATGAAAAGTGGAAATGCACAGTGGAGATCAGCAGACAGTGAAAACAAAAATATAGAGAAACATAACTCACCTGTGTCATGGAGTCTGATTACACCAACGGCACAATAAAATTTAGCCAGCGCGACTGTGGTTCATTAAAATAACCCTACACTGGGTTCCCAATACTCTAGAAATTTGGAGACTGTACATGGTTGGTATTTTGAGCTTGACTACACTGGAGGATCTGATTGGTGTGTGTGTTATTTCTATGGTTTAAGCTTTCCTGATCTGATCACTTGGGACCTCCTGCAATGGTGGTATCTTCAGTTTATGGTTTCCTTCCCTTTGGTACTTATCATACCGTGTTTCTTTTAGTTGCTCAGTTGTGTCCGACTCTTTGTGACCCCATGGACTGTAGTCCACCGCGCTCCTCTCTCCATGGGATTCCCCAGGCAAGAATACTGGAGTGGATAGCCACTCCCTTCTCCAGAAGATTTTCCCAACCCAGGGACTGAACCCGGGTCTCCTGCATTGCAGGCAGATCCTTTATCATCTGAAGGAAGCCCCATTTATCATATAACTGTTGGCTTAATTGTCTGTCTTACCCTTAGACTATTTCTTTTGTGGCCAGAAACTACATCTTTCTTTCAAATCTTTTCCTCAATATTAGCATAGTCTCTAGCATATGGTTAGTGACTGAGAGATGTTGTTGAATAAGTGAAGTTGTATTGAAGCTGGATTGTGAAATATGAACAAATAAGTGGTTTGGGAGAGTAGAATCAAGAGAAGTGGGAACCATTTAGTCCAGAGAGTGTTGTGGTTAAAAAAAGAATAAAAGAAAGACACTTGAAGGGCTTGGAGAGTTCAGGATGGCTGCATAACATGCTGGATAGGAAAACTGGCTTTAGTGGCAGAGGCTTGGATTCAAATTATAGCTCTATTCCTTAACGACTAAGTGATCGTGGGCTACAATCCAAGAAGAGAGAGAAAAAACTATTGGATCTTCACTTGTATTCTCTAAAGAAAAGAAATGAGAAGGAATCAAGAGTGTCTATATTATTCATCTGATATTCTTAATGCCTTCATTACACAGATAAAGCTGACATTTCTGCTTACTAACATGACATTTATCTTCCAAAACATATTCATTGACACTCATATGAGGACTATGCTTATCTGTTGTTAGAAACAGTTAAACTACTAAAATGACCTAACTTCATACCACAAGAATCAATTTTAGATACATCCTAATAAAACTTTATAAGATTCTTATATAGAATAAAATCTTATCATGAAGCACCAATAAATTCAAATTAATATAATGAAAGGACTCTGCAAACTGTTATCTGCCAGACAAAATAATCATTTGAGAGACCCAATGGCACAGTGAAAAGCATACATAGAGTTAGAAGACAAGAAACATTATTAGCTCTGTCACTTAGTAGCTATATGGCCTTCAGCAAGTTACATAAACTTTGTGAACTTCAGTTTTACTGGTGACAGTAATACCTATCTCATGGGTCATGATCTACAGAAATAATAAGCATGAAAGTGTCTTGTTATCATGATAATTTTAACAAATATTTTGTTATGATATGATATGAAATTCACTCAGTCATGTCCAACTCTTTGTGACCCATGGACTATAGAGTCCAAGGAATTCTCCATGCCAGAATACTGTAGTGGGTAGCCTTTCCCTTCTCCAGGGGATCTTCCCAACCCAGGAATCGAATCCAGGTCTCCTGCAGTGCAGGCAGATTCTTTACCAGCTGAGCTACAAGGGAATCCCAGACATTGTGTTATAGTGAGATAATTTTTCATTACTGTATCAAAAAGGGGAGTGAGAAAATGATCATAGCATCCAGATAGTGCTGGAAAGGTGATGCAAATTTTTGTGGTTGAGAGGCAGTATAACTTTGAGACAGTTTTATCTGGATCCAGATTCAGCCAGGTATAAGATGTTGTATGACTGGGGGATAGGTTTTACCACCTCATTGAGTCTCAAGTACCCTATCCGCCAAATAGAAATAATAAAACCCATTTTGCAGGAGTTTTTGCAGAGGAACAAAAGCTACTGTAAATTACCTGGAACAACAGAGACATTCAGTAAAGACGTCTGCTAGTCTCATCATTATTTTCTCCATCACTATCATTGTTACTTTGTTTTTTTTTTTCTGTTCCACAAATTTCAACCATGGCCGTGATGGAAAAGAGATCTGTTCCAACAGAAGCACAAGTGGAGACTTTGCATTTCTTATTGAGCTCCAAATCCACTGGGAGGAAGCCCCACTATGGAATATAGTAGATTTTCAAATTTCTCCATTCTGCCATTGAAATCCAACTAAAGTTTGTAAATGACACTTCTTTGAGCTAAAAATGGAAACCAACAAGAACCCAAATTTTGTCAATGCAATAATGATCTGGCTTCAATAATATGAGCAGGGTGAAATAAGGCAGAAATCTATTTGGAGATCACAAGGTAAAATTTTATTTCTATTTTTAAATATATTATTTCTATATTTTATTTCTATTCAAATTTTGTTTTGCTTATTTGATATGATTGTGTATAAGATGCTAAATAAATAGAAGCTATAATTTTGGCAGTCTTAATGATTGCTACTTCAGTGTTTGAACACTGAACAATACTCACAGAGTAAGCAATTTAATAAACTAGCAATTGCTCATGCAAGGGCAATTACCCCCATTTTGGTTTAATTATTAATGTGGGTTTTTTATATTCCCAACTTTAGCAAGCAATCTTGTTGTAATGAAAAAGTACAAACTGTTACATGCTACAATGATTATAAAATGATCATTTTATTAATATTATGGAATATTATTCCTAATTTATTAACAGGAATATTCCACTAATAATATCTCTTGAGGCTCTGAAATTCTGTCTTAATTCTGTCTTTATCCATGGGGAATGCCAAAGTTAGAAAAGCCAGTTCTGTACAGGTAAAGTTATAGAGAAACTTAAGGGGCACTGGATAATCTGTGACCATATTTATTTCTTTCAGAGACCTAGTATGATTCTTGAAGTCTCATTGTTAAAGGGAATTTGTGCGAGGAAAAGAATAATCCTGAACCACTTAGTGCTATATGTGAAAGGGAATCCTGAAGAAACTCTGTCATGGGGTACTAGAAATACTAATATCTAGAGGTAGGAGTGTGAGGTGGGAGAGAGATCAAAACACAAGGGGTGGGGCACTTCCTTGATGTCCAGGGGTTAAAACTATATGCTCCCAATTCAGGGAGCCCAGATTTGATCCCCTGGTCAGGCACCTAGATCCTGCATACCTCAGCTAAGACCTGGTGTAGCCAAATAAATAATTTTTTAAAGGCAAGGGGTAAACTTCAAAAGCCAGTTCTGTTTTCTTTCTTTTTTCAATTTATATTTATATACATATATATATATATATATATCATGAAGTCGCTCAGTCGTGTCCAACTCTTTGTGACCCTACAGACTGTAGCCCACCAGGCTTCTCCATCCATGGAATTTTCTAGGCAAGAGTATTAGAGTACTGCAATGTACTTTTTTAGATCCTTTTCTTATACAGGTTATTACAGAGTATTGAGTAGAGTACTCTGTGTTATATAATAGGTCCTGATTTGTTATCTATGTTATATATAGTAATGTGAATATGTCAGTCCCAGTCTCCCAGTTTATCCCTTTCCTCTCCCCTCCTGGTATCTGTGTTTATTTCCAACATCCATGACTCTGAATAAATCATATAAGGCATCCTTCAAATAAACTGGATTGTGAAAGGGCATCTTCCCTGGACACCACTATAGCATTAAGAACTGCAGTACTGGAACTAAACTCCTGCCATTACTACTCCATCGAGCCTCCCATTCCTGATGACCTCAGTCATGACTAGAAGTCCAAGCCTCCTAGGCTATTAATCACCCTAACTCCACACCACATATTCTTTACATATTTGTTAGTGTGACTCAATCCTTCCCTCCTCCAGCTCTCCTAAATCTTCACTGCCTTCTGGAGCTGTCATTCTGTAACCACCAGCTCCCTCAAATGACCCAATTTCATTCCACATCCTCTTCTGGAAATTTCACTTTACAAAAAAAATTAACCATATCCCAAAGTCTTTACTTCCTCTACTGTCTATTCCAGTGTAAGCATATTCATCTTACACTAGGAGATCAGAAAGTAGGATTAGTTTTATTTTATTCTTTATAGCTAACTATATTTCTGTTCCTCTTATAATAATTCCTTCCTCCTCTAAGAAACTACCCAGTTCTACTTTCTGTTCTTACCATTATCTCTGTTAATGTGCAACATTCATTGAAATCTTGAACTCCTTGCACACAGTACTTCTTTCCAACCTAATTCTAGTTATAATATGTGGCAATTTCAATTGGTTATTCATGTGAGTAACTCTGTCCTCTCAAAGCCTTGACCTTTCAGATCTTTGGGCTTTTCATCCCCAAAAACCATTAGCTCCACTCTACATCAGCCATTCTATCTGTATTAGTCAGTTTTTGCTTAAGTGACCGTAAGAAACAGCTCCAACATCTCAGCACCTTGTAACAGGAAAAGATACATGTTTTTTCTTACTCATGTGAAATGTCAGCTACTGGTAAGCTGCAGCTCTGCTCCATATGTCTGGAATCTAGTGTGAAGGAGCAGTCCCTGTCTGAAACATATTGGGTTGTAGGGGGAAAAAAATACAAACAGAGAGAGGGAGGTCAGGAATGACAGAGTCATATGCTGGTTCTTAAAGCTGTTGCTCAACAATGATCACTGTCACTTCTGTTAATATCCTATTGACCAAAGCAAGTCACATGGCCAAGCCTGACTCAATCAATAAAGAAAGTATTAATATGTCCCTTTCACAGGGTATAACATGAGGGAGATCAAGGCACATGTTAGGGAAAATCATGCATAATACTGATACAGGGAGGAGAATATTACATAATTTAGAATAATAGTATAATTTATCACACTATTCCTTTTTCCAAAAAATATTTTATTATCAGAAACATCTTGATCATGCCTAAAATCTTGAATGCTAACTTCCAACTCTCTGACACCAACTTTTTATCCTATCAACTTTCTTATTCAAGTGTAACTACTATAGTTAATTCTACATCATTATGACCTATATACCATTGTTTCACTACTTTCTCACTATCCATCTATCTTCTTAATTAATTTCTATTCTTGTTCTGTTTAGAAACCATGGTCATAATAAAAACAATAATAAAAATTATAGTGGAAGCCATTCCATATCCTGCACTGGTCTAAACATTGCACATGTAATAATGTGTTCAATACGTGCAACAACCACAAAGTATAGGGGCTTTTATTACCTCTGTCTTCCTGATGAGGAGACTGAGGTGCACATATACTAATACTGTGTCCAAGATCACAAATTTAATAAAAAGAAAGCAAATACCTCACATTTAGCAGTTGTACAGTATTGTACAATTACTCCTTTCCTTAAACCTTCAACTCCCTTAGGAAAATCACACAAGTAGATTAAAATGTTTTGCATTAAGCATGATCTCAAATGTAGTTGTACTCTCTATACTGCTTGGCATATCTACTCCATGTTTCCTGGATCTCCAAGAGGATTCTTTTTTATCTTCTCCACTTTCTTCTCTTCTCATAAGTCATACTTCTTCCCCTTACCCCTCATTCTCTGCTGATGACCTTGACTCTTCTATACAGTCGTTCCTTGGTCATTGCAAGTACCCCTGGAAGTGAAGTTGCTCAGTCGTGTCCGACTCTCTGCGACCCCATGGACTGTAGCCTACCGGGCTCCTCTGTTCATGGGATTTTCCAGTACTGGAGTGGATTGTCATTTCCTTCTCCAGGGGATCTTCCCAACCCAAGGATCGAGCCCAGGTCTCCCGCATTGTAGACAGATGCTTTACCGTCTGAGCCACCAGGGAAGTACCCCTGAAGGACACCAAAATCTGAGGATGCTCAAGTTCCTTTTATATAAAATGGTACAGTATTTGCATATAACCTAGGCATATTATCCCCTATATGTCAAATCATTCCTAGATTACTTATAGTGTCTAATACAATGTAAATGTTTTACTTTTTGAAGTTTTCTGAAGTTTTTTCTGAATATTTTTGATCCATGATTGCTTGAATTTACAGATGCAGAAGAACCCACAGATATAAGGACCAACTGCATTTAGATATTCTAAATACATAAATATTTAGTCACTCAGAAATCCTTGATGGCCTATTACTACATCTAAAAACCACCTGCATCTATATCTATTTTTCTTTTTGTTCTTTCTTTCAGTTACAGTGGAATAATTTATTTTGTTTTTCTAAGGGTTATTATTTCATGTGGGTTCTGAAACCCCTTACTTTTTATAGACATCTCTCCTCTTTTGCATCACAAAATTTTTATTCCTCTTTAGTGGCATAATTCAGCATACAGAAATTCTTTATTTTCTCTCATCCTAAAACAGCTCTTCCTTGATGTGTATCTTCTCCACTCCTCTTCACAGTCTAAGTGCTCACAAGAATTGTCTATGCTCTTCTCCCCTTCCTTATATCCCATTAACTCTCCAAGCCACTGTAATCTGATTTCTGCCCCCATCATACCATAGCAACTATGACTGCCAAGGTTATCAAGGCTGAAACTGAGAGTTACTTATCCGTCCTTATCTTATTTTCTTCCTTAAAAAGTGCTTTCATGGTTTTGTGTTAATCTCTCTCTTATGGCTTTCCTCCTGCAACTACAGTTAGTATTCATTGTCACTGGAACATGCATTTCCTTCACTAAGCCTCTAAAAGCCAAAGTTTATGACCAGTAGAACCTTAACTCTTTATTCTTCTCCTTCCTTTCTGGAAGATCTAACAGTGCTCCTCCATTCATATGGTTTTAAATGCCATCTATATGTCAACAATTACCCACTTATTTCTCAGCCAATACTGCACCTCTGTGTTTCCTTCTATAACCAATATTTACCAAATATCTCTACCTTGAGGCTTCTTGATTACCTCAAGCTCAGCATATGCCAATTTAAATCCTTCAGTTATCTCCTCCTTCATATATATCTATTTATTTTGCAGTATTTCTCATCTCAGTTCATAGCAGAACTAATAACACAGTTTCTCAAGATAGAAACTTGCTTTCACCCTTGAGTTATCCTTCTCTATCATCCCAAATTCTAATTGATCATCAGTCTTATAACATCTCTTTTATTTTATTTTTTTTTATTTTACTTTAAAATATGTATTGGTTTTGCCATACATTGACATGAATCCACCACGGGTGTACATGAGTTCCCAATCCTGAACCTCCCACCCCATATCATCTCTCTGGGTCATCCCAGTGCACCAGCCCCAAGCATCCTATATCCTGTATGGAACCTAGACTGGCGATTTGTTTCTTACATGATAGTATACATGTTTCAATGCCATTCTCCCAAATCATCCCACCCTCGTCCTCTCCCACAGAGTCCCAAAGTCTGTTCTATACATCTGTGTCTCTTTTGCTGTCTCACATACAGGGTTATCATTACCATCTTTCTAAATTCCATATATATGTGTTAGTCTACTGTATTGGTGTTTTCCTTTCTAGCTTACTTCACTCTGTATAATCGGCTCCAGTTTCATCCACCTCATTAGAACGGATTCAAATGTATTCTTTTTAATGTCTGAGTAATACTTCATTGTGTATGTGTACCACAGCTTTCTTATCCATTCATCTGCTGATGGATATCTAGGTTGTTTCCATGTCCTGGTTATTATAAACAGTGCTGCGATGAGCATTGGGGTACACCTGTCTCTTTCAATTCTGGTTTCCTCGGTGTGTATGCCCAGCAATGGGATTGCTAGGTCATAAGGCAGTTCAATTTCCAGTTTTTTAAGGAATCTCCACACTGTTCTCCATAGTGGCTGTACTAGTTTGCATTTCCACCAACAGTGTAAGAGGGTTCCCTTTTCTCCACACCCTCTCCAGCATTTATTGCTTGTAGATCTAAACGTAAGACCAGAAACTATAAAACTCCTAGAGGAGAACATAGGCAAAACACTCTTCGACATAAATCACAGCAGGATCCTCTATGATCCACCTCCCAGAATACTGGAAATAAAAGCAAAAATAAACAAATGGGATCTAATTAAAATTAAAAGCTTCTGCACAACAAAGGAAACTATAAGCAAGGTGAAAAGACAGCCTTCTGAATGGGAGAAAATAATAGCAAATAAAGCAACTGACAAACAACTAATCTCAAAAATATACAAGCAACTTATGCAGCTCAATTCCAGAAAAATAAACAGCCCAATCAAAAAATGGGCCAAAGAACTAAATAGACATTTCTCCAAAGAACACATACAGATGGCTAACAAACACAGAAAAAGATGCTCAACATCACTCATTATAAGAGAAATGCAAATCAAGACCACAATAAGATACCATTTCACACGAGTCCGAATGGCTGCGATACAAAATTCCCTTTTAGAATATACCTGGAGGGACTTCCCTGTTGGGCCAGTGGTTAACACTTTATGTTTCCAAAGAAGGGCACAGGTTTGCTCCTTGGTCAGGAAACTAAGATTCCACATCCCTGTGACATGGCCAAAAGAGAAAAGAGGAGACCTAATATAATAAAATATACCTGGAATCTATCAGTTTCTGTCAGTTTCCACTGCCTTAAATTCAGCTACTGAAATCTCCTACTTGTATTACTAAAATATTTTCTTTATGATTTTTGTACATCTTTCTCTTGTTTCTGTAAATACTATGTCTTGCAAGGTAGATAAACTAATGAAAATAAAACTCATATTTAAAATTTCCAAATAACTCATCAAATTCTTTCCTCCTTACAAAACCTGAATAATCAGACTCCTACCCCATTCTCCATCCTCATTTGAGGCTGTTCACCCCTCATCTAATATTCTTCCTCCTCTTTGTCTTGTTTTAATTCCTTGAACACATAAAGTTTTCTTTCTACCTCAAGGGATATCATACTTTCTTTGTGAAATACTTTTCTGTACTTTTCACATGTGACTAGCTCATTAGTTTCCTTTAGGTCTCTGTTTAAATGTTTTAAATCTCAACCATATTTTTCCATCTTTACCACCTGGGTTTTCACGTTTCCATCAAGGCCCCCATAGGTTATTCTATAGCATCTTCAACTCTTTTGTGGAT
Source organism: Ovis aries (assembly GCF_016772045.2). NCBI lineage: Eukaryota > Metazoa > Chordata > Mammalia > Artiodactyla > Bovidae > Ovis > Ovis aries. Next base: position 116,270,209 of record NC_056054.1, read on the forward strand.
CTTATTACAACGATTGCATGTGTATTTCTTCATAAGCTTGCCTATTATTAGACTCCTCGCCACACCAAGACCCCCATAAGACAGGACCCATGCCTGCTTGATTTATGAACATATACTATTGTCTCCAGTAGACTGACATACAGTAGATGCTCAATAAATATACTTCTTGAACAAATGTATGAATTTGATTTCAAGTTATCCAAATCTCAGTTTCCTAACATTTAGAAAAGGAGAATTATTATCTAGGATTATGCTAAAAATCAGTGATCTAAATAAAATAATCCCTGATAGGGTCTTTATACAATAAATACAAAGTCTTCTTTCCTGTATTCATGTACATCTTTCAGGTCATATCACAAACAAGAGGGCCTAAAGTATAAAATAATTATTTCAATGAATTTAAAAAAAAAACAGAATTCAGAGCCTAAAAGAGCTAGAAATTGTGGTTAGGGTACCAGAGAAAAGGGAGCTACAGGCAGACAGGAAAAGACCTTGAAATCTCCTTCAAGTCACTGTGAGTCTAGCTGAATAGTAAGCCATTTATTCATAGAGTGAAATTCCTTAAAATGAGGCAGCCATAAGTTGAAAATTTTCCATAATTCACACAAGATTGGGAGATGTTTGCATTCTAACCAAAGTACACAGACTTTACTGAATATCTGAAATAACAGGAGAGAAATGAAAGATCAGACCTCAGTCCAGGGTCTGAATTAGTCCTAAGAGAAAGTTACTACCCTAGACTTACTCAGTAAATATGGTAGACTATTACTCAGCCATTAAAAAATATATACAAATCAACTTATTTGCAAAGCAGGCTTACAGATTTAGAAAACAAATTTATGGTTACCAAAGGGGATTGTGGGGCTGAGGGAGGAATAAATTAGAAGTTTGGGATTAACATATACATGCTACTGCATATCAGGTAGATAATCAATAGGGACCTCCTTTATAGCACAGGAAATCCTCAATATTTGGTAATAACGCAAATGAGCAAAGACTCTGAAAAAGAATAGATACATGTGTAATGGAATCACTCTGCTATACACCTGAAACTAACAAAATATTGCAAATCAACTGTACTCCAATATAAAATAATCTTTTCATTAAAGGCTACCACCCTAGGCTTACTCAGCAAAGAAGAAATAGGCTCAGAAAGATGTCTGAACTGCAAGTAACTTAATGATCTAGCAAAATAAAATCATCACAATTTATATTAAACATAAAAGTGCCAACATTAAAGTTGTAACATGACAATATCTAGAATCCAAAAAAATAAAATAAAATACTAGGTATACAAAGAAGTAGAAAATGTAAATTATAATCAAAAGGAAAAAATAGTCAATAGGAACAGGCACAGAAATAGCATACATGGAATTTAAAGGAGCTCTCAAAAATCTGATCAAGGCTTCATAGGGAAGCATAGACATAATAAGGAAAATATGAAAACTACTGAAAAAAGTCAAATGGAATTGGAGGATCAAAAAACATAATATCTGAAATATAAAAACTTCAGTGTGGGTCTACTACCAAATGAATGATCAGTGAAACTAAAGCATAGCAATAGAAACTAGACAACTTGAACCACAGAAAGAAAAGAGGCTACACAAAACAGATGAAGAAAAAAAACTGAACACCATCCATATGACTAGTAGAATATAATTAAGTGTTTATCATGCAATCATGCATGTAATTGGAATCTTAGAAAGAGATGGACCCGGGAAAAAATATTTGAAGAAATAATAACCAAAATTTTTCAAAAATATGGTAAATCACAGATAATGAAGCTTAATAAATATCAGAAAAAAAAACACAAATAAAATTACATCCAGATACATCACAAACAAATCACTGAAAACCAATAGTTAAGAGAGAAATTTTATAGAGCCCAGGAAAAAAAAAAAAAAGGTAAATCATATTCAGAGGAAAAAATAAAAAAGAATTACTACTAAATACCTATTAGGGGGAAAAAAGTGCAAATCAGAAAATAATAGAAAGATATCTTAAAGTGCTAAAAGCAAAACAAACAAACAAACAAACAAAAACCTGTCAACCTAAGATTCTATACCTTTGAAAATATCCCTCAAAAACAAAAGTAAAATAAATATCTTTTAAGACCTACAAATCTGAAATAATTCCTCACATCAGATCAGCAATATAAGAATGTTAAGAAAGAATATTAAACTAAGTTCTGAAAGAAAATGATACCAAGATAGAAACTCTTATCTACCCAACAGGAAATGAAGAATACTAGGGGTAGGGAGGAGAAGGCAATGGCACCCCACTCCAGTAATCTTGCCTGGAAAATCCCATGGACAGAGGAGCCTTGTAGGCTGCAGTCCATGGGGTCGCTAGGAGTCGGACATGACTGAGAGACTTCACTTTCACTTTTCACTTTCATGCATTGGAGAAGGAAATGGCAACCCACTCCAGTATTCTTGCCTGGAGAATCCCAGGGATGGGGGAGCCTGGTGGGCTGCCCTCTATGGGGTCGCACAGAGTCGGACACGACTGAAATGACTTAGCAGCAGCAGCAGGGGTAGGGGAGAGATAAACTGGGAATTTGGGATTAGCATATATATACTGTGTGTGTTTAGTCGCTCAGTCATGTTCAATCTTTTGTGACCCCATGGACTGTACGTAGCCTGCCTGCTCCTCTGTCCATGGGGATTCTCCAGGCAAGAATACTGGAGTGGGTTGCCATGACCTCCTCCAGGGGATCTTCCAAATCCAGGGATAGAACCCAGATCCCCAGCACTTCAGGTGTATTCTTTACTGGCTGAGCTACCAAGGAAACCCAGCATATATACACTGCTGCTGCTGCTGCTGCTGCTAAGTCACTTCAGTCGTGTCCGACTCTGTACGACCCCGTAGACAGCAGCCCACCAGGCTCTGCCATCCCTGGGATTCTCCAGGCAAGAACACTGGAGTAGGTTGCCATTTCCTTCTCCAATGCATGAAAGAGAAAAGTGAAAGTATATAAAATAGATAAACAAGATAAACAACAAGGACCAACTGTATAGCACAGGAAACTATTCTACATCTTGTAGTAGCCTATAATGGAAAAGAATATGAAAAAGAAATATATATATATTTTGAATAACTTTGCTATGTAACTGAAATATTATAACCCAGTTATCTGATAATATTTTTTAATGCCAGAAATAGTGGATGTGTGGGTAAATACAAAACACTGAAAAGCATTCAAGGTTTTTCAAATAATAATTGATTATTTAAAACAAAAATAATATATTTTGGAGTTTATGACATATGCAGAAGTGAAAAACATGAAAGTAATAATGAAGAAATTAATGGATGAAAATGCATATTATAAACATTTTATATGTTACCTGGTATAGTAATCTAAATTAGAGTAGGATGAATTAAGGATGAGATTTTAAATAATAGAGCAAAAAGTAAAAGCTTAAAAAAGATGTGTAGTTATTAAGGCAATAAAAGAAATAAAAGTGAAATTACATAAATATGCAATAAGTCAAACAAAGCAGGAAATATGTAAAATAGAAACAAAGAGCATAAAAGATAAACAAAATAGTAAATGACACAAACCCAATTATATCAACAATTACATTAAATTAGATTAGTATATCAAAGGATATCATCAAGAGAAAATACAATCCCCAGAACAGGAGAAAATATTGTAAGCCATGTATCATATAGACTTTTAACCAGATAAGATATTTGTATTCAGAATATATAAGAATTCTTACAACTAAACAACATAAAGACAACCTGATTAAAAATTGACAACAGGCATTTTTTCCAAAGATAAAAAAATGACCATAAGATGCTTAACACCATTAGTCTCTAGGCCATCACTTCAGTCATGTCCGACTCTTTGCAACCCTATGGACCACAGCCCACCAGACTCCTTTGTCCATGAGATTCTCCAAGCAAGAATACTGGAGTGAGTTGCTGGGCCCTCCTCCAGCGGATCTTCCAAACCCAGGGATCGAACCCACATCTCTTCTCTCCTGCACTGATAGGCAGGTTCTTTACCACTAGCACCACGTGGGAAGCCCCATTAAACCTAGAGAAATGCAAATCTCACCCATACTGAGATACCATTTGACACCCTCTGGGATGTCTAAACAGACACAGACAATAATAAATGTCTTCCAGAAGCTAAAGAAATTTTTGAGAACCTTCATACATTGCTGGTAGGAAGATTAATAGAGCAGCCACTTTGGAAAACAGTTTGGCTCTTCTTGAAAATGTCAAATATAATAATTATCATGAACGTGAAAGTGAAAATCGCTCAGTTATGTCGGACTCTTTGCAACCCCACGGACAGTGCATGGAATTCTCCAGGCCTGAATATTGGAGTGGGTAACCTTTCCCTTCTCCAGGGGATCTTCCCAACCCAGGGATCAAACCCAAGTCTCCCTCATTGCAGGAAGATTCTTTACTAGCTGAGCTATCAGGAATAATTACCATATGATATAGCAATTGCAATCCTAATATATAGATAATATGTAATATCTGTATGTTAGACATATGCCCAAGGAAAATGCATGTCCACACAGAAACATGTACAAAATATTATAGCAGAATTATACATAATAAACAAAAAATGAAAACAATTCATACGTTCATTGATGGAGGAATGGATTTTTAAAATGTAGTATATCCACACAGTGGAATATTATTTGACCATTTATAGGAATGGAGTGCTGATTAATAGTACATGAATGAAACATTATGCTAAGTGAAAGAAACCAGTCACCAAAATACCAAAGACCATATGTCATATCATATATTTAGTGATAGAAGATAGATTACCTGCTGGTGGTCTGGGGGCTGGAGTGGTGGAAAAAGAAGCAAAGTGGGGAAGAAAAGGTTGATGTGTGACTAGTACCAGACATGGTTTCTTTCTGGGTTGATGAAAATGTTCTGAAATGCATTAGTAGTGATGGTTTCACAACTTTGTGAATATACTAGAAATCACTGCATTATACAATTTAAAAGGATGAATTTTATGGTATGTGAATTTTATGTCAATAAAACCATTAATTTTTTAAATGCATATATATATATATATGTCTTTAGTCAGTTATAGCTGAGACCACCTGGCAGAAATGGCTGAAATAAGGAGAGAGAAGGTTGAAAATGACCTTGACTTACTAAGAAAGAATCTGAATTCTAAGCCCTGCTCTTAGGCAGCTTATTGCAGGTGTCCTCTTCTTAATACATCTGGTCATGTTTAATATAGACTCTTAAAAAGAAAGAAAGCAGCACCAGGAAATGGAGGAGAGGAGAGAAGAGGAGAGTAGAGGAGAGTTGGCAGGATCACAGAAAAAGGCTGCTAACAGAAGGTGCCTAGTTACTTTCAAAATAGTCTATCTTTGATTAATAAGCTTGGTGAGAAACATAGATGCCCTACAAGAAAAGAATATGGATGTTTTGTTGCAGGCTAAGAAAATAAATTACAGGACAGTGATTTAAAGAAAGAACAGCCTTGTTTTGCCTTTAAGGGAAAAGGACATTTCCAGTATACTTTCCATGCTGGTCAGGAGGAGGAACCAGGAGTTCTGCTCTGGTGTTAGGTCCAGGTTCAAATATAAATTCCCCATCAGTTGTTAGCTGTGTAATTTGAAAGTCATCCTTTCTGAACCTTAGCATTTTCATTTGTAAAATGTGAATAATAAAATACATTTCATGGAATTGATATATAAATTAAATTAGACAGTAAACAGGAATTTTTATATCTAGTGTCTACCACAATAATCCATCTATATCCTCTGCTTTTCCTCAACTTGTTTCTCCATTATTTCCCAAATATTCAATAAATGTGTGCTCTGAACAGCACTGTGGATACAGAAACTTCCCAAATGTTGGGATATATTTTGGGTGGAATTAGCTGTGCACACCTCTAATCTGGTAAAGCAGTCATGCAGAAAGAGAACATGTCTAATTCATCTTTTTTAACCTCAGTACCTAGAACAGTGCCTGGTGAAAAACAGGAATTTGATAGATATTAGCTGAATAATTGAATGTACTAATTCAAAGCCATGCCTGCAGGGCAACCCAAGATGGGTGGGTCATGGTGGAGAGGTCTGACAGAATGTGGTCCACCGGAGAAGGGAATGGCAAGCCACTTCAGTATTCTTGCCTTGAGAACCACATGAACAGTATGTAAAGGCAAAATGATAGGATACTGAAAGAGGAACTCCCCAGGTCATTAGGTGCCCAATATGCTACTAGAGATCAGTGGAGAAATAACTCCAGAAAGAATGAAGCGATGGAGCCAAAGCAAAAACAATACCCAGTGGTGGATGTGACTGGTGACTGGTGATAGAAGCAAGATCTGATGCTGTAAAGAGCAATATTGCATAGGAACCTGGAATGTCAGGTCCATGAATCAAGGCAAATTGAAAGTGGTCAAACAAGAGATGGCAAGGGTGAACATCGACATTCTAGGAATCAGCGAACTAAAATGAACTGGAATGGGTGAATTTAACTCAGCTGACCATTATATCTACTACTGCGGGCAGGAATCCCTCAGAAGAAATGGAGTAGCCATCATGGTCAACAAAAGAGTCCAAAATGCAGTACTTGGATGCAATCTCAGAAATGACAGAATGATCTCTGTTCATCTCCAAGGCAAACCATTCAGTATCACAGTTATCCAAGCCTATGCCCCAACCAGTAACACTAAAGAAACAGAAGTTGAATGGTTTTATGAAGACCTACAAGATCTTTTAGAACACCCAAAAAGATGTTCTTTTCATTATAGGGGACTGAAATGCAAAAGTAGGAAGTCAAGAAACACCTGGAGTAACAGGCAAATTTGGCCTTGGAATGCAGAATGAAGCAGGGCAAAGACTAATAGAGTTTTGCCAAGAAAATGCACTGGTATTAGCAAACACCCTCTTCCAACAACACAAGAGAAGACTCTACACATGGACATCACCAGATGGTCAATACTGAAATCAGATTGATTATATTCTTTGCAGCCAAAGCTGGAGAAGCTCTATAGTCAACAAAAACAAGACCAGGAGCTGACCGTGGCTCAGATCATGAACTCCTTATTACCAAATTCAGACTCAAATTGAAGAAAATAGGGAAAACTGCTAGACCATTCAGGTATGACCTCAATCAAATCCCTTATGATTATACAGTGGAAGTGAGAAATAGATTTAAGGGCCTAGATCAGATAGATACAGTGCCTGATGAACTATGGAATGAACTTCATGACATTGTACAGGAGACAGGGATCAAGACCATCCCCATGGAAAAGAAATGTGAAAAAGCAAAATGGCTGTCTGGGGAGGCCTTACAAATAGCTGTGAAAAGAAGAGAGGTGAAAAGCAAAGGAGAAAAGGAAAGATATAAGCATCTGAATGCAGAGTTCCAAAAGAATAGCAAGAAGAGATAAGAAAGCCTTCTTCAGCAATCAGTGCAAAGAAATAGAGGAAAACAACAGAATGGGAAAGACTAGAGATCTCTTTAAGAAAATTAGGGATACCAAGGGAATATTTCATGCAAAGATGGGCTCGATAAAGGACAGAAATGGTATGGACATAACAGAAGCAGAAGATATTAAGAAGAGGTAGCAAGAATACACAGAAGAACTGTACAAAAAAGATCTTCACGACCCAGATAATCATGATGGTGTGATCACTAATCTAGAGCCAGACATCTTGGAATGTGAAGTCAAGTGGGCCTTAGAAAGCCTCACTACAAACAAAGCTAGTGGAGGTGACGGAATTCCAGTTGAGCTGTTTCAAATCCTGAAAAACGATGCTGTGAAAGTGCTGCACTCAATATGCCAGCAAATTTGGAAGACTCAGCAGTGGCCACAGGACTGGAAAAGGTCAGTTTTCATTCCAATCCCAAAGAAAGGCAACGCCAAAGAATGCTCAACTACCACACAATTGCACTCATCTCACATGCTAGGAAAGTAATGCTCAAAATTCTCCAAGCCAGGCTTCAGCAATACATGAACCGTGAACTTCCTGATGTTCAAGCTGGGTTTAGAAAAGGCAGAGGAACCAGAGATCAACTTGCCAACATCCGCTGGATCGTGGAAAAAGCAAGAGAGTTCCAGAAAGACATCTATTTCTGCTTTACTGACTATGCCAAAGCCTTTGACTCTGTGGATCACAAGAAACTGTGGAAAATTCTGAGAGATGGGAATACCAGACCACCTGACCTGCCTCTTGAGAAATATGTATGCAGGTCAGGAAGCAACAGTTAGAACTGGACATGGAACAACAGACTGGTTCCAAATAGGAAAAGGAGTATGTCAAGGCTGTATATTGTCACCCTGCTTATTTAACTTCTATGCAGAGTACATCATGAGAAATGCTGGACTGGAAGAAACACAAGCTGGAATCATGATTGCTGGGAGAAATATCAATAACCTCAGATATGCAGATGACACCACCCTTATGGCAGAAAGTGAAGAGGAGCTAAAAAGCCTCTTGATGAAAGTGAAAGAGGAGAGCGAAAAAGCTGGCTTAAAGCTCAACATTCAGAAAATGAAGATCATGGCATCTGGTCCCATCACTTCATGGCAAATAGATGGGGGAACAATGGAAACAACGTCAGACTTTTTTGGGGGGACTCCAAAATCACTGCAGATGGTGACTGCTGCCATGAAATTAAAAGACACTTACTTCTTGGAAGAAAAGTAATGACCACCCTAGACAGTATATTCAAAAGCAGAGACATTACTTTGCCGACTAAGGTCCGTCTAGTCAAGGCTATGGTTTTTCCTGTGGTCATGTATGGATGTGAGAGTTGGACTGTGAAGAAGGCTGAGTGCCAAAGAATTGATGCTTTTGAACTGTGGTGTTGGAGAAGACTCTTGAGAGTCCCTTGGCCTGCAAGGAGATCCAACCCGTCCATTCTGAAGGAGATCAGCCCTGGGTGTTCTTTGGAAGGAATGATGTTAAAGCTGAAACTCCAGTACTTTGGCCACCTCATGTGAAGAGTTGACTCATTGGAAAAGACTCTGATGCTGGGAGGAATTGGGGGCAGGAGGAGAAGGGGACGACTGAGGATGAGATGGCTGGATGGCATCACAGACTCGATAGACGTGAGTCTGAGTGAACTCCAGGAGATGGTGATGGACAGGGAGGCCTGCCGTGCTGATTCACGGGGTCGCAGAGGGTCGGACACGACTCAGTGGCTGAACTGAACTGGACTAATTCAAAGAAAATTTGCAATTTTCCGACCTCATAACTTGAGCTTTTTTATCAAGTGCAGAACTAACTTGGAAAAAGTTATTCTATAAAACCCAGATGGGCCAGTTTTTAATGAAAATTAATATAAGAAATCAAGGTAGCCTGATATTCAAGTCACTTCTATATAAATTGTCAAAACCAAGATGACTGCTATTCTGCTGGTGGAAATTTTATGATGTGAAGACTGCAATTTGGCTCCATCACTTATAGGCTATGCTGTGTTGGACAGGTCATTCAGCACTTTCACCCCCAGCTTCAACTTCTAAACAATTCCATTGTTCAGTTGAAAAGTCGTTTCAGACTTTTTGCAACCCATGGATTGCAGCATGCCAGGCTTCCCTGTCCTTCACCATCTCCCGGAGATTGCTCAAGCTCATGTTCATGTAATCAGTGATGCCATCCAACCATCTCATCCTCTGTCACCCTCTTCTCCTCCTGCCCTCAATCTTTCCCAGCATTGGGTTCTTTCCTGATGAGTCAGCTCTTCACATCAAATGGCCAAAATATTGGATCTTCAGCTTCAGCATCAGTCCTTTCAATGAATATTCAGGATTGCTTTCCTTGAAGATTGACTTTTTGATCTTCTTGCTGTCCAGGGGACTCTCAAGTGTCTTCTCCAGCATTGCAGGTGACAAACATCAATTCTTTGGTACTCAGTTTTCTTTATGATCAATAGGGATCATAATATATAAGTCAGGGAGTTGAGAGCAATGTCCAAAGAATACGTGTAAGTATTTTGCATACCAGCAAAAATTTGTGTAAATATGAGATATAATCATTTTCATAATATGTTTATTACCTGTTTTAACTTTTACTGGTTAAAGTTGTCCAGAACAATTTTTCTACACTAAAATGTCACAAGTATAACTTTAGAACAATGAATATGTATGCACATCAAAAAATGCTAAAATTCACTAATAAAACATTTTTAAGACATTGAATTTTTTAACAATGTGCTCACTATTATACGGTGGGTTTCTCAACAGTCAACTACAAATAAAAAATTTGTCTAAATGCTTATATGTGAAATCTAAAAAATGATACAAGTGAACTTATTTACAAAATAGAAATAGACTCATGGACACAGAAAACAAACTTGTGGTTATCAAAGAGGAAGAGAGGGGAAGAGAGGGATAAATTAGGAGTTTGAGATTAACATATAGATTACTGTATATAAAAGAGATAACCAATAAGGACCTGCTGTATGACACAGGGAACTATAATCAATATCTTGTAGTAACTTAAAATGGAAAATAATCTGAAAAAGTATATATATATATATATATATGTGTGTGTGTGTATATATATATACATAATATATATGTATACATATAAAGCAAGTTCAGTTCAGTTCAGTTGCTCAGTCCTATCCGACTCTTTGCAACCCCATGAATCACAGCACGCCAGGCCTTCCTGTCCATCACCAACTCCCAGAGTTCACTCAGACTCACGTCCATCGAGTCCATGATGCCATCCAGCCATCTCATCCTCAGTCGTCCCCTTCTCCTCCTGCCCCCAATCCTTCCCAGCATCAGAGTCTTTTCCAATGAGTCAATTCTTCGCATGAGGTGGCCAAAGTACTGGAACTTCAGCTTTAACATCATTCCTTCCAAAGAAATCCCAGGGCTGATCTCCTTCAGAATGGACTGGTTGAATCTCCTTGCAGTCCAAGGAACTCTCAAGAGTCTTCTCCAACACCACAGTTCAAAAGCATCAATTCTTTGGCACTCAGCCTTCTTCACAGTCCAACTCTCACATCCATACATGACCACAGGAAAAGCCATAGCCTTGACTAGACGGACCTTAGTCGGCAAAGTAATGTCTCTGCTTTTGAATATACTGTCTAGGGTGGTCATTACTTTTCTTCCAAGAAGTAAGTGTCTTTTAATTTCATGGCAGCAGTCACCATCTGCAGTGATTTTGAAGCCCAAAAAACTAAAATCTGACACTGTTTCAACTGTTCCCCCATCTATTTGCCATGAAGTGATGAGACCGGATGCCATGATCTTCATTTTCTGAATGTTGAGCTTTAAGCCAGCTTTTTCGCTCTCCTCTTTCACTTTCATCAAGAGGCTTTTTAGCTCCTCTTCACTTTCTGCCATAAGGGTGGTGTCATCTGCATATCTGAGGTTATTGATATTTCTCCCAGCAATCTTGATTCCAGCTTGTGTTTCTTCCAGTCCAGCGTTTCTCATTATGTACTCTGCATATAAGTTAAATAAGCAGGGTGACAATATACAGCCTTGACATACTCCTTTTCCTATTTGGAACCAGTCTGTTGTTCCATGTCCAGTTCTAACTGTTGCTTCCTGACCTGCACACAGATTTTTCAAGAGGCAGGTTAGGTGATCTGGTATTCCCATCTCTTGAAGAATTTTCCACAGCATTATATATATGTATGTGTATATGTTTTGCTCTACATCTGAAACTAACAAAAAATTATAAATCAACTATACTTCAGTATATTTTTTTAATTTTATGTAAATAATAGCACCATTATTACTCCAACAAAGAGATACAACAAAAATGCAGAGAAACATTTATGTTTCTCACTGAACCACAGAGGTGAACATTCCAAGTTGGGGAGCTACTACATTCCATGTACCATTTATGGATCAAAGGTTCCTTCTACTCTGGTGCTGCAGGGCATTGTCCTCCTCTACATAGCTGGAATAAGTTCAAAAAGTTGGGCTGGAGAGAGGAAACAAAGAGGAAGGACTGTATGGTCTGAAGAATTCACTCACCTAGAAGCAGCACATTATGCAGCATTCTCATATTAGTCATGATCTACATTAGCAATGATTGCACAGTAACACTACAGGAAAAGTAGGGTACTAGGTACACATTTTAAAAAAACATGATAGCAAGTGCTACCTTTCATTCAGTGCCATTTGTATTTATTTATTCCTCTCAACAGTCCTGAGCCATATTATCCTGATGTCAGCAGTGAAGAGATGGGGACCAAGTGACTCTAACATTCCAAGGTCAAGCAGATACGAAATGACAACCAGAGTCACGCTGGTCTGTCTGATCCATAGTGTATGACCTTTCTGTTTCACATTTGTTTCTTATTAGCCACAAAAATTTAGAAAACTGCCAGACTTTCAGAAAAACAACTTTTCACCTAGACTTGCAAGAACTTCATATTAGGTGGAAATCTTTCATTTTTATAGCTCCTTACAATTTACAAAGTGGTTCATGCTTGGCCTCATTTGCTTTTCATAACTCAGTGAGGCCAAAATCAATGCATGATTACCTCCATTTCTTAGACGAGGAAGGGGAGGGTAAAAGTATTTAAATAATTTCCTCTAAGAGGGAAAAACATCACTGTTCACCATCCTGATCCCACGTCAAGGAACATTTTTTAAACAGCATGATTATGTTATACTGATATTGGTTACAATAGGATTTTACTTGTATAATCATTGGGAAATTTATATGATGATGAAACATGTAGAGAATTTGGAGCAGAGCCACCGAATTCAAGAATTAGGAAAAGCATTTAAAATAGAAATTGAGGGACTTCCCTGGTGGTCCAGTGGCTAAGACTCCATGCTCCCAGAGCAGGGGGCATGGCTTCAATCCCTGGCCAGGGAATTTAGATCCCACCTGTAGCAACTAAGAAATCCTAAGTGCTGCAGTTCAAATGTGGAGCAGTACCAGGCTCCTCCATCCATGGGATTTTCCAGGCAAGAGTACTAGAGTAGGATGCCATTTCCTTCTCCAGGGGATCTTCCCAACCCAGGGATCGAACCCAGGTCTCCCGCATTGTAGGCAGACGTTTTACCCTCTGAGCCGCCAGAGAAGTCCAAAATAAATATAATAAAATAAAATAGAGTTGGCTACCTTTTAGGAAATGAAACAGAGTGTGATCAAAACTGGCTTTATGTTTCAAGAGAAAATAAGTTAGTTTTAAATTGCAGCAGGAAAAGGAAAAAAAAAAAAAAAACAGCTGTTAGATATTAGAAAGGACTTCTGCACCAAAGGAAAAAAAAAATCATGTTGAATCTCCTTCCCTAAAAACCTTGATTCAGGATCAACAACTGAATTAAACAACACTTAGGTGCAGCTGAGTAGTGTCTTGCCCAGAGCTTTGAAGCTGGAGCTGAGGTTCCTAGCCTGCCCCCACATATGTTCTAGACAACTCTGGGATCGGGAACCTAAGCCTGTTTTATGTTCATAATTATGCCCCATGTAATTCATATGATGTTAAGCAAGGCACTGAATCCTATTGAACCTACATCCTCAACTGGAAAAATTTGATAGCAATCCCTGCCCTGTGTCATAAACCTCACATGAGATGACCTAGGTAAGGGCACATTGTCAACCGTAAATGCCTTCACAGTCACATTCATATTTCATAATTTTCTTAATTTAACCAATGTCAGTATATTTCACTTTTTACATACACAATTGCCCTCGATACTATATCTTGTTTTATTTCTCATTTCATTTAAAATAAACAGTTTACAAAGTCTTACGGTATAGCACAGGAGAATATCCTGTGATAAACCAAGATATGGAAAGAATAAGATGTGTGTGTGTGTGTGTATGTATATATATATAATTGAGTCACTTTGCTGTACAGCAGAAATCAACACAACACTGTGAATCAATTATACATCAATAAAAATGTTTTAAATAAATACTTTTATGTAATTTTTCATATGTCTGCTTAGACAATCAAGAGATTTTCTGCAAAAATCAAGACTGTATCAACCTCAGTTAAAGCACCTGTAAACCAGAGAATATTTTGTTAGTCCTTCAACTGTCAAAGATAGTTCTAAACATATTCGCAAGTCTATCCATTTCCTAGGGTTATTACCTGGTCCTTTTGAGCTGCTAAGTTATTATTAATATTAGTGCTAACTTGTTTTGGCTTTGCTTTTTAGCATTACCTTTTTCCTTATTGGTGTGTTTTTTCTAAATGGAGATGCTACAAGTCCCCCTTCCTCATGCTAAGTGGTCCTATAAAAATTGAATTTTCCATGAAGATATTCCCTAGAGTGTGAAATCAAAGCAGAATTAAGCCTGAGGCATCACTGCAGGATTTGGTATGAGGTTGAGACTTATAAAGGCTTCCCTGGTGGCTCAGAGGGTAAAGTGTCTGCCTGCAATGCAGGAGACCTGGGTTCGATCCCTGTGTCAGGAAGATCCCCTGGAGAAGGAAATGGCAACCCATTCCAGTACTCTTGCCTGGAAAATCCCATGGACAAAGAAGCCTGGTGGACTACAGTCCATGGGATCGCAAAGAGTCAGACACGACTGAGCGACTTCACTTCACTTCACTTCACTTCACTTCACTTCACTTGAGGCTTATAAAGCGCCAGCCAACAGGAAACATGCAAAATATGAAACCAACTCTTGAGGCAAATCATCCTCATCTGTCAGTTTTTCAGTAACTGGAAGATACACTAGCATATTTCGACCAGTTGAAATCAAACTGTTGAATCAAAAACTTTCAACCAGTTTTATTTTTCATGACAAAATTGCTTTAATGCCAGATAGTTTTGTGGCAAAATGCTTGTGGAAAACATTTATGGCAAACAAGTTCATGGAGAAAACACTGGACTCTGACACCCCCACACACACACACGTTGCCATGGATATAACAGATGGCAGAGTAAAAGGGCATGCCCTCATCTTCTCCTATGAGAACTCCAGAATTACAACTCACTGCTGAACAATCATTGACAGGAGAATATTGAATCCTACCAAAGAAAGATACTCCACATCCAAGGTTAAAAGAGAAGCCCAAGGAAGACTATAAGGGCAACTGTTTGAACTCAAAGGGTTCAAATAAAACCCTGTATGCACTAGGACACAGAGACCCCACAGAGACTGAGGCAGACCTTCCTTTGAGTGTCTGAGTGTCTCCTACAGAGGTACAGGTCAGCAGTGACCTACTGCAGGGGCAGGGGTTCTGGGTGCAGCAGACCTGTCTCACACAGCCTGTGCCATAAGCCCACTTGGAGGAGGTTGCCATTAACACCACCATAGAGCCAACGGGCAGATGACCCACAAACTGCAAAACAATTATACCAAAGAAATCCTCGCACTGTTAAGAAAGTTCTAGAACCCACAACAGATTTTCCAACCTGGGGAACTAGCAAAGGGACTGAGAACCCCCAGGGAATTTGACTTTGAGGCCAGTGGGATTTGATTACAGAACTTACACAGGACTAAGGAAATACAGTTGTGGAGGGCACAAACAAAACCTTCTGCACACCAAGACACAGGAGAAAGGAGCAGTGACCCCACAAAAGACTGACCCACACTTGTTTGTGAATGTCCAGGAATCTCTGGTAAAGGCATGGGTCATGCAGCATGTGGGCTACAGAAGGGTTGGGGGCACTGAGTGCAGCAGTGTTTGCATGGGGCTTTTTGAAGGAGGTCACCATTATCTTCATTACCTCAACCATCATTTGGTATCAGGTCAAACAACAGGGAAAAAACACAGTCTCACTCATTAAAAAAAAAAAAAACTGGATAAAACATTTACTGAGCATGGCCTGTCTCATCAGAATAAGACCCAGATTCTCCAACAGTCAGTCTGTCCCATCAGGAAGCTCACATAAGCCTCTTATCCTTATCAATCAGAGGGCAAACAGAATGAAAATGACAGCCACAGAAAACCAACCAAACTGATCACATGGACCACAGCCTTGTCTAATTCAATGAAACTATGAGCCATGCCATGTTGGGCCACCCAAGGTAGATGGGTCATGGTGGAGAGTTCTGACAAAATGTGGTCCACTGGAGAAGGGAATGGTAAACCACTTTGTTATTCTTGCCTTCAGAACCCCATGAGCAGTATGAAAAGGCAAAAAGATATGACACTGAAAAATGAACGCCCAAGGATGGTAGGTCCCCAATATGCTACTGAAGAAGAGTGGAGAAATAACTCCAGAAAGAAGGCAGAGATACTGCCAAAGTGAAAACAATGAACAGTGGTGGATGTGATTGGTGATGGAACTAAAGTCTGATGCTGTAAAGAGCAATATTGCATAGGAACAAGGAATATTAGGTCCATGAATCAAGGCAAATTGGAAGGGGTCAAACAGGAGATTGTAAGAGTGAACATCAACATTTTAGGAATTGGTGAACTAAAATGGACTGGAATGGTTGAATTTAACTCAGATGACCATTATATCTACTATTGTGGGCAGGAATCCTTTAGAAGAAATGGAGTAGCCATTGTGGTCAACAAAAGAGTCCAAAATGCAGTACTTGGATGCAGTCTCAAAAACAACAGAATGATCTCTGTTTGTTTCCAAGGCAAACCATTCAATAGCATGGTGATCCAAGCCTATGCCGCAACTAGTAACACTGAAGAAGTTGAAGCTGAATGGTTCTATGAAGACCTACAAGACCTTTTAGAACTAACACCCCAAAAAGATGTCCTTTTCATCATAGGGGACTGGAATGTAAAAGTAGGAAGTCAAGCGATAACTGAAGTTAACAAGCAAGATTTGCCTTGGAGTACGGAATGAAGCAGGGCAAAGGTGAACAGAGTTTTCCCAAAAGAACACAAACACTCTCTTCCAAAAACAAAAGAACCCTCCACCTGTGGACATAAACATATGGTCAATACCGAAATGAGATCGATTATATTCATTACAGTCAAAGATGGAGAAGCTCTGTACAATCAGCAAAAACAAGACTGGGAGCTGACGTGGCTCGGATCATGAAATCCTTATTACCAAATCCAGAATTAAATTGAAGAAAGTACGGAAAACCACTAGACAATTGAATGACCTAAATCAAATTTCTTACAATTATACAGTGGAAGTGAGAAGTAGATTCAAGGGACTAGATCTGATAGAGTGCCTGAAGAACTATGGAAGAAGGTTCATGACATTGTACAGGAAGCAGTGATCAAGACTATCCCCATGGAAAAGAAATGCAAAAGACAAAATGGTTGTCTGAAGAGGTCTTACAAATAGCTGTAAAAAGAACAGAAGCAAAAGGCAAAGGAGAAAAGGAAAGATATACCCATTTGAATGCAGAGTTCCAAAGAATAGCAAGTAGAGATAAGACTTCCTTGGCAATAAATACAAAGAAATAGAGGGAAAAAACAGAATGGGAAAGACTAGAGATCTCTTCAAGAAAATTAGAGATACCTAGGGAATATTTCATGCAAAGATGGATACAATAAAGAACATAAAAGGTAAGGACCTAACAGAAGCAGAAGATATTAAGAAGAGGTGGCAAGAATACACAGAAGAACTATACAAAAAAGATCATCATGACCCAGATAACCATGATGGTGTGATCACTCACCTAGAGTCAGACATCCTGGAAGGCAATGTCAAGTGGGCCTTAGGAACCATCACTATGAACAAAGGTAGTGGCAGTCATGGAATTCCAGTTGAGCTATTTCAAGTCCTAAAAGATGACCGTGTGAAAGTACTACACTCAGTATGCCAGCAAATGTGGAAAACTCAGCAGGGGAGACAGGACTGGAGAAGGTCAATATTCATTCCAATCCCAAAGAAAGGCAATGCCAAAGAATATTCAAACCACCACACAATTGCACTCATCTCACACGCTAGCAAAGTAATTTTCAAAATTCCTCAAGCCAGGTTTCAACAGTATGTGAAGCATGATTTTCCAGATGTTCAAGCTGGATTTAGAAAAGGCAGAGGAACCAGAGATCAAATTGAAAACATCCGTTGAGTCATCGAAAAAGCAAGAGAATTCCAGAAAAACATCTATTTCTGCTTTATTGACCTCGCCAAAATCTTTGATTGTGTAGACCACAACAAAACTTTGATTGTGTAGACCACAACAAACTGTGCAAAACTCTTAAAGGGATGTGAATATCAGCCCACCTTATCTGCCACCTGAGAAATCTGTATGCAGGTCAGGAAGCAATAGTTAAAACTGGACATGGAAAAACAGACTGGTTCCAAATTGGGAAAGGAATATGTCAAGGCTATATATTGTCACCCTGCTTATGTAACTTTACAGAGTACATCATGAGAAATGCCGGGCTGGATGAAGCACAAACTGGAATGAGGATGTAGGGAGAAATATCAATAACCTCAGATATGCAGATGACACCACCCTTATGCAAGAAAATGAATAGGAACTAAAGAGCCTCTTGATGAAGGTGAACGAGGAAAGTTAAAAATCTGGCTTAACAATGTTGAGAAAGAAGAATGGAACTGGAAGAATCAACCTGCCTGACTTCAGACTATGCTACAAAGCTACAGTCATCAAGACAGTATGGTACTGGCACAGAGATGGAAATATAGATCAATGGAACAAGACAGAAATCCAAGAGATAAATCCATACACTGATGGACACCTTATCTTCAACAAAGGAGGCAAGAATATACAATGGGAAAAAAAAAAAAGAATATACAATGGAGAAAAGACAATCTGTCGGCGACGGAATGAAACACCAACACTGCAGAGTGGTTTAAATCTTTATATTTTTTAACACTTGTTTTTTACAGCTGCTTTATTTTATATCTTTTGCACAACCCCCTACAGGGCAAGCTGCCAAGCACTATGATTCAGAGACTATACAGTGCGCAGGCACAGGGCGAGATAACCTTTACGTTGGCTTATTTACTGCAGCTAAGACTTTGTTTTGGGGAACTTCTTTATCAACTTAGAATCCGTTTTGTCCCAAGGTCTGTTCCTTTTGAGGAATCAGAGAAACATCCTTGTGTGCAAGCAATGTTCTTTTCCCATGGGAACAAACAGGATTTTTAGCTGAACATCTCGTTTGCAAGAATGCTCAGCCCTGGTTGACAGTCTCGTTAGCGAGCACTTCTCAACCTTCCTTAAATCTAGTTCCCTACACTGGGCAGAACATCTCGTTTGCAAGAATGTCCAGCCCTGGTTGAGAGTCTCGTTTGCAAGCACTTCTCAACTTTTTTTAAACCTAGTTTCCTACACAATCTCTTTAACAAGTGGTACTGGGAAAACTGGTCAACCACTTTTAAAAGAATGAAACTAGAGCACTTTCTAACAACATACACAAAAATAAACTCAAAATAGATTAAAGATCTAAACATAAGATCAGAAACTATAAAACTCCTAGAGGAAAACATAGGCAAAACACTCTCTGACATAAATCACAGCAGGATCCTCTATCACCCACCTCCCAGAGTAATGGAAATAAAAGCAAAAATAAACAAATGGAACCTAATTAAACTTAAAAGCTTTTGCACAATGAAGGAAACTATAAGCAAGGTAAAATGACAGCCTTCAGAATGGGAGAAAATAATAGCAAATGAAGCAACTGAAAAAGAATTAATCTCAAAAATATACAAGCAGCTTCTGCAGCTCAATACTAGAAAAATAAATGACCCAATCAAAAAATAGGCCAAAGAACTAAACAGACATTTCTCCAAAGAAGACATACAGATGGCTAACAAACACATGAAAAGATGCTCAACATCATTCATTATCAGAGAAATCCAAATCAAAACCACAATATGGTACCATCTCACACCAGTCAGAATGGCTGCTATCAAAAAGTCTATAAACAATAAATGCTGGAGAGGGTGTGGAGAAAAGGGAAGTCTCTTACACTGTTGGTGGGAATGCAAATTAGTACAGCCACTATGGAGAACGGTGTGGAGATTCCTTTAAAAAAATGGAAATAGAACTGCCATACGATCCAGAAATCCCACTGCTGAGCATACACACCAAGGAAACCAGAACTGAAAGAGACAGGTGTACCCCAATGTTCATCACAGCACTGTTTACAATAGCCAGGACATGGAAGCAACCTAGACGTCCATCGGCAGAAGAATAGATAAGAAAGCCGTGGTACATATACACAATGCAATATTACTCAGCTATTAAAAAGAATGCATTTGAATCAGTTCTAATGAGGTGGATGAAACTGGGTCCTATCACACAGATTGAAGTAAGTCAGAAAGAAAAACATCAATACAGTAAATGAACGAATATATATGGAATTTTAAAAGAAGATAATGATGACCCTATATGCGAGACAGCAAAAGAGACACAGATTTAAAGAACAGAATGTTAGATTCTGTGGGAGAAGGTGAGGGTGGGATAAATTGAGAGAACAGCATTGAAACATCTATATTATCATATGTGAAATAGATCGCCAGTCTGGGTTCAATGCATGAGACAGGGTGCTCAGGGCTGGTGTACTGGGATGGGATGTGGTGGGAGGTGGGAGGGGAGTTCAGGATGGGGAACACATGTACACCCCTGGCTGATTAGTGTCAATGTATGGCAAAAAACACCACAGTATTGTAAAGTAATTAGCCTCCAATTAAAACACATAAATTAATTTTTTAAATATTTACCTTAAAACTCAATATTCAAAAAACAAAATCATGGCATCTGGCCCCATCACTTCATGGCAAATAGATGGAGAAATAGTGGAAACAGTGGCAGACTTCATTTTTTGGCCTCCAAAATCACTGCAGATGATGACTGAAGCCATGAAATTAAGACGCTTGCTCATTGGAAGAGAAGTTATGACCAACCGAGACAGCATATTAAAAAGCAGAGATGTTACTTTGCCAATAAATGTCTGTCTCATCAAAACAATGGTTTTTCCAGTAGTCACGTATGGATGTGAGAGTTAGACTATAAAGAAAGAATAGAATGTCAGTTGCTTCATTTGCTATTATTTTCTCCCATTCTGAAGGCTGTCATTTCACCTTGCTTATAGTTTCGTTCATTGTGCAAAAGCTTTTAAGTTTAATTAGGTTCCATTTGTTTATTTTTGCTTTTATTTCCATTACAAAGAATTGATGCTTTTGAACTTGGACTGCAAGGACATCAAGCAAGTCAATCCTAAAGGAAATCAGTCCTGAATAGTCATTGGAAAGACTGATGCTGAAGCTGAAGCTCCAGTACTTTAGTTCTTTAGCCAGATGCAAAGAAATTTCCACACCATCTACTAGTGTGGGAGAGAATCCCTTAGAATTAATGGAATAGCCATCATAGTCAACAAAAGAGTCTGAAATGCAGTACTTGGATGTAATCTCAAAATTGAAAGAATAATC
Source organism: Ovis aries (assembly GCF_016772045.2). Lineage (NCBI taxonomy): Eukaryota > Metazoa > Chordata > Mammalia > Artiodactyla > Bovidae > Ovis > Ovis aries. The sequence goes on from NC_056054.1 coordinate 116,291,426, forward strand.
TCTGTTCATTTCCAAGGCAAACCATTCAATATCACGGTAATCCAAGTCTATGCCCCAACAAGTAATGCTGAAGAAGCTGAACTTGAATGGGTCTATGAGACCTATAAGACCTTCTAAAATGAACACCCCCAAAAAGATGTCCTTATAATTATAGGGGACTGGAATGCAGCCCCCTATAGTAGGAAGTCAAGAAACACCTGGAATAACAGGCAAATTTGGCCTTGGAGTACAGAATAAAACAGGGCAAAGGCTAATAGAATTCTCCCCAAAAAAACTCACTAGTCATAGCAAACACCTGCTTCCAACAACACAAAAGAAGACTCTACCCATGGACATCACCATAGAGTCAATACCAAAATCAGATTGATTATATTCTTTGCAGTCAAAGATGGAGAAGCTCTATACAGTCAGTAAAAACAAGACTGGAAGCTGGCGTGGCTCAGATGATGAACTTTTTATGTAAAATTTAGACTTATATTGAGGATAAGTATGGAAAACCACTAGACATTCAGATATGACCTAAATCAAGTGCCTTATGATTATACAGTGGAAGTGAGAAATAGATTCAAGGAATTAGATCTTATAGGCAGAATACCTGATGAACTATGGACAGAAGTTCGTGACTTTGTACAGGAGACAGGGATCAAGACCACCCCCAAGAAAAAGAAAGAAATGAAAAAGGCAAAATGGCTGTCTGAGGAAGCCTTAGAAATAGCCGTAAATAGAAGAGAAGTGAAAAGCAAAGGAGATAAAGAAGGATATAACATTTGAATGGAGAGTTCCAAAGAATAGCAAGAAAAGATAAGAAAGCCTTCCTCAGTGATCAGTGCAAAGAAATAGAGGAAAACAACAGAATGGGAAAGACTAGAGATCTCTTCAAGAAAATCATAGATACCAAGGGAATATTTCATGCAAAGATGGGCTCAATAAAGTACAGAAATTGTATGGACCAAACAGAAGCAGAAGATATTAAGAAGAGGTGAGAAGAATACACAGAAGAAATATACAAAAAAGATTTTCAGGACCCAGATAATCACGATGGTGTGATCACTCACCTAGAGCTAGACATCCTGGAATGCAAAGTCAAGCAGGGCTTAGGAAGCATCACTATGAACAAAGCTAGTGGAGGTGATGAAATTCCAGTAGAGCTATTTCAAATCCTAAAATTTGATGCTGTGAAAGTGTGCACTCAATATGCCAGCAAATATGGAAAACTCAGCAGTGGCCACAGGACTGGAAAAGGTCAGTTTTCATTCCAATCCCAAAAAAAGGCAATGTCAAAGAATGCTCAAACTACCACACAATTGCACTCATCTCACATGCTAGTTAAGCAATGCTCAAACTTCTCCAAGCAAGGTTTCAACACTATGTGAAGAGTGAACTTCCAGATATTCAAGCTGGATTTAGAAAAAGCAGAGGAACCAGAGATCAAATTGCAAGCATCTGATGTATTATCAAAAAAGCAAGACAGTTCCAGAGAAACATCTATTTCTGCTTTATTGACTATACCAAAGCCTTTGACTGTGTGGATCACCACAAGCTGTGGAAAATTTTTAAAGAGATGGAAATAACAGACTACCTTACCTGCCTCCTGAGAAATCTGTATGCAGGCCAACAAGCAACAGTTAGAATTGGACATGGAACAGCAGACTGGTTCCAAACTGGGAAAGGGGTATGTCAAGGCTGTATATTGTCACCCTGCTTATTTAACTTATATGCAGAGTACATCATGAGAAACTCTGGGCTTGATGAAACACAAACTGGAATCAAGATTTCCACGAGAAATATCAATAACCTCAGATATGCAGATGACACCACCCTTGTGGCAGAAAGTGAAGAAGAACTAAAAAGCCTCTTGATGAAAGTGAAAGAGGAGAGTGAAAAAGCTGACTTAAAACTCAGCATTCAGAAATTAAGATCATGGCATCTGGTCCCATCACTTCATAGCAAATAGATGGGGAAACAGTGAAAGACTTTATTTTTTGGACTCCAAAATCACTGCAGATGGTGATTGCAGCCATGAAATTGAAAGACGCTTGCTCCTTGGAAAAAAAAGTTATGACCTACCTAGACAGCATATTAAAAAGCAGAGACATTACTTTGCCAACATGGGTCCATCTAGTCAAAGCTATGGTTTTTCCAGTAGTCATGTATGGACATGAGAGTTGGACTGTGAAGAAAGCTGAGGGCTGAAGAATTGGTACTTTTGAACTGTGGTGTTTGAGAAAACTCTTGCGAGTCCCTTGGACTGCAAGGAGATCCAACCAGTCCATCCTAAAGGAGATCAGTCCTGAATATTCATTGGAAGGACTGATGTTGAAGCTGAAACTCCAATACTTTGGCAACCCTGATGCTGGGAAAGATTGAAGACAGGAGGAGAAGGGGACAACAGAGGATGAGATGGTTGGATGGCATCACCAACTCAATGGACATGAGTTTGAATAAACTCTGGGAGTGGTGATGGTCAGGGAAGCCTGACTTGCTGCAGTCCATGGGGTCACAAAGATTTGGACACGACTGAGTGACTGAACTGAACTGAATTTAGGTCAGTAGATTCAATGCATGCCTTTGAGGGGTGGATAAGAAATGGCTCTGGCACTGAGATCCCACGCCAATAGCTGCAGATGTCAAGTATCTAGTCTTCATATGTCATTTTATTGCATTTCTCAATTTACTTTGCTTGGTAGATATTTTAGAATTTTAATTCAGATAGTTTTTGACATCTAATCATTAAAATCAAGAAATTAAAAATGATAATCCATCCTATTCAATAATTTAATAAACAGTTTAATTTGAAGCCGATAGTGTTCCTAAAAGATCAAATATATGGTAGGGGAAGAATGAAAAGGAGAAAAAACATAACAAATTTTCTTTTCACAAGATTTTTCTGAGAGTGGCACAGCTCCAATTAGACATTGCCAGCTCTTCATCTCAAGATGCCCTTGACTGTTACATTTTTCTCTATTAAAAAATAAAAAGTAAATCAAACAACTGAGCTTGAAATTTAAGACAGACCCACTATCTCTAGCACTGTCCCTACTGAGTAAGTATGGGCTTCTCCTATGTCCCTTTTTCTTCATCACAAAGCTGGATAAATACCCTTTGCAACTCTGGCTTTTCTCATAATATTTAAGTTCTCAATTCACATTTTTAACTGTAGAAAGCCACCAAAAGAGTGTGGTAACTCATACAAGATATCTAGAAGAGTCAAATTCATAAGGTCAGGAAGTACACTGGTAGATGCCAGGGTGTGGGGGAAGAGGGAGGGGGAATGGGTACTTAGTGTTTCATGGGGACAGAGTTTCAGTTTAGGAAGGGAAAAATTTTTGGAGATGGATGATGACAAGAGTTGCACAACAATATGTATGTACTCCATGTCACTGAATGGTACAGTTAAATATGGCTAAAATAATGTTTTATATTATGAGACTTTTGCCACACACACACATACACACAAAACATTTAAAACAAATGTGGTGAAATGGATCTCCTATAATTTTCTTTTCTTTTCCCATTTACCTACAAACTAACTCTTCTGTAGCTTTCAAAGTTTGGCCTTCAATGTACACTAAAAATCTCTACAATTCTGCCTCAAACTTCTACATTTCTCAACTCTTAATTTTGACATTACAGGAGAAAAAAAAAATGCTCCCACTTTTTCTCTCCATCTCTTATTTTCATTCTCATTCATGCTTTTAACCTCTCTTGGAGGAGACCTCTTCCTTGTCTTCTCTCTTTGCCTTCTCATAAGTTTCCATTGAGAGAAGTGGGCATCTCCTCTACCCTCCAGAAAGGAGAAATACTCGAGTGAGCTCCACCATCCTTCCTTTATTCCCTGTCCACCCATCCACATGATTATGTGAAAAATAATTAACAGATAACTGAGACTAGGCACTGACTGAGGGTCCAAGAGCAAAAAAATAAAATTATGAAATAAACTCTATCTTATCTTGCTCTTTATCCCTCAAAAACAACCTGGTCTACAGTGAGATGAGTTTCTCTCTGCTAGCTGACCCTGTGGGGTCAGCTCTCCATAGCTAGATCCTTACCCGTGGGGGAAACTTTCTCATCTCTGTATTCTCATCCTGTGACTAAAGTGGGTACGTTTGTTAGAGAGCCAGACACAGAAGGTTCTATTGTGCTCCCCAATCCAGTCCAACCAATTAAAAAGCTAATATCACAATCTCTATTTGGCTTCTTGTCTGTTCTTAATTGCTTAGAAGCCAAAACAGAGACTGGTGAGTGATTAACATCCCCTAACACCAACATTTCCTCTTCTTTTCCTGTCTCTTTGCCTCTTGATCTTAATTAATTCTGTGCAGCATAATATGTCCTGAGCTTCTTTGTCTGTAAGAAGCTACTTAAAATTAAATCATGGACATAATGAAGAATTCAAAATAGCCCTTTAGTAAGAAAATTCTGACTCTCTTTCTGTTAATATGTGAAATAAATAGAGAGCATATTGTGGGTCTAGCATGACACCTGGCACACAGTAAGTATAAAACAATTATTTGTTGAAAGAATACTAACTACAGAAATATTTTTTAACAATTTGTCCGAGGACTTACAGAGTAGCATATGAGAAAATGTATAGATTTTTTTTAACCTAAAAGTACCATATTTCCTGATTTTAAAAATCTAACATTTAGATATTTTAAAGTAATGATTATCTGAACCTTACAGATTAATTGGGGAAAAAATGTAAATTTCAACTGTTTGATGAGAGACCTTATTGCTAATCAATCCATCATCAAAATGGGGCATTTTTCAACCAAATTGATTCAATATTAAAACATCAAGGAGTTTTCCTAAGTTATCCATTCATTCACTAACTGAACTTTTATTTCTGCTATAAGAAAGATACTGCACTTGGAAATAACATGAAGAATGAGACTTTTTCTGCCCTTAGGAGCTTATAAAATAATTCACATATATAAATGGTTTTAATATAGGAGCCATTTCATGATATATACGATATATTTTAAGTAGCAAAAAGGCCTGGGAGTTCCCTGGTTGCCTAGTGGTTAGGATTCCAGTCTTTCACTGCCATGGCCCAGGTTCAATCTCTGGTTGGGGAATTGAGAAGCCAAATGGTACAACAAAAAATAAATAAGCAGAAAGGCAAATCAGCTATGCTCTGTATTTTGTTGTTGTTTTAGTAGCAAGGTGGAAGATTTGGAGGGATGGGGAAGCTTACTTACAGTCATGTAAATAGATAAATCTGTTAGGAATTAAGGTAGTTTAGGGAAGAGCTGTGGAGAGGGAAGTTCAAGAAGATGCAAGACCAAAACCAGTAACACAGAAAAGAATGCAAATCGAAGCACAATTCACAGTAGGCAGAAACTCCAAATAGCCCAAATTTCTATCATCAGAATGCATGTACTACAGTATATTTATATAACATAGTACCATGTGCTGTGTGCTGTGCTAAGTTGCTTCAGTCATGTCCAAATCTTTGTGATCCTATGGACTGTAGCCCACCAGGCTCCTCTGTCCATGGGATTCTCCAGGCAAGAATACTGGAGTGGGTTGCCACGCCCTCCTCCAGAAGATCTTCCCTACCCAGGGACCAAACTCGAGCCTCTTACATCTCCTGCATTGGCAGGCCAGTTCTCTTACCACTAGCACTGCCTGGGAAGCACATATAATACCATTAAACTTACCTTATGGCTCAAATGGGATCTCAAATGGGAATCTGCCTGCAATGCAGGAGAGCTGGGTTCAATCCCTGGGACAGGAAGATCTCCTGGGGAAGGGCATGGCAACACACTCAAGTATTCTTGCCTGGAGAATCCCATGGACAGAAGAGTCTGATGCATACAGCAATGAAATTCATGAGCCAACACTAAGTGCAGCAACATGGACGGACTTCATGTGTATAGTTTTGAGCAAATTAGGCTAGACATAAAAGAGAACATATTGTATACAATTCCATTTATATAACTTCCCAAGAGGAAAACTGATGGGTTAGGATAAAGATAGTGGCTGTGGTCACCTTTGTGAGATAAAAGGGGTAGTGACTGGGGAGTGGGAGGCGCCAAGAGAAGCTTCTGGTGGACCAGGGAACAGGTAGAGTTATATTTATTGATCTATGTTGGTGCTCACATGTATGTATTTGCCTTGTGAGAATTCATTAAGCTGGATATTCATGTGTTATGCATTGATAACATATGTATATGTGTGTATATATATGTTATCCCACAATAAAAACAAAACAAAAAGTACCCACAGAGATGAAAAACTCAAGATATACGAAGAGGGAGAGAACGAGATGGTGGAGGAGTAGGTGGACACGGAGAACATCTCTCTCCATGGACACATCAGGATACACCTTCAGACACAGAAGTGTATGCAGAACACTAGCTGAGAGTGGGCAGAAGTACCTGACCAGAGGAAAAGAATGTATAGAATCACACAAAACTCAGTAGGATGAAGGAACTAGGGGGAAAAACAGGAGTGTTCGTAGGACTGGACCTGCCTTCAGCGAGTGGGGGAACTGAAGGAGGGGTTCAATCCCCACATTGGGGCAACTGTCTGAGTCAGAGGAGAAAATTTTAAGCCTGAGTGAAACAGCTGATCTGCAGCAGTCTAAGTGGAATGAGAATCAGACAGTCCTTGCTGCAGCCATACATATCCCAGAGATTAACGGCGGTCTCCTGGAAGGCACAGAGCCTGGGAGATGGAGTTTAGGGATTGTGAAGCAATCCCAGGGTGAGGGATGCTGTTGACTGCAGAGAGACTGATTGAGGGGATGTGAGGGAGGAGATCATGGTGGGAAATTCTGGTGGAGGAAAGCCAGGCAGCCGTGGAAGCAAGGGGATACTGTTGAATCACGTGTAGGGGATGGAGCCATCACCATAGCCTCTCTCCCCACACACCAGCATCAGGAGCTGAACAATAGAGAGGCTGGCCCTTCAAACACCTGATCCTACCAAGTAGGATCACACCCAGGGTGCTCCTGTCCATGACTGATGTGCCAAACTACAGAGTAAGACCCCAGCCAGGGGGAAGTCCTTCTGTGTGCCTGAATGCCCTGAACAACAGAGAATGACCCCAGGCAAGGGAGCCCTCTAAGTGCCTGAACAGGCAGACTGGCCAAAGAGGCCTTCTGATCACCAGTTACAAGAGGCTCAAAAAAGACTCTGATAGGGCCATAACTTCTGCAACAGATGCAGTCTGTGTTCCTGCACACTTGGTACCGCCAGGGTCCCCACAAGCCAAGCAGCTATGCCACCTTCATACTCAACTCTCACTGGGGCAGAGCTGCCACAGGGGGAAAAAAATCTGTCTTGCATCTATGGGTGCAGTGTTGCTTTGGTCATGTCCAACATTTTGTGAACCTGTACACTGTGGCCTGCCAGGCTTCTCTGTCAGAGAGGTGGTTCTCCAGGCAATACGGAAGTGTATTGGCCAATACTGGTTGCTATACCCTCCTGGAGCACTATATTTCCTGCTGCCCTAGCCGCCAACTCCCCTGAGTACCTGGTGCTTCCAGAACCCCTGCAACCCAAGCAGCTGCACCACCTCCATACCCGGCCCTCACAGGGGCAAACCCAAGCCCTCCAGGGCAGCCCCAGGAGCTAAACCCCAGTGGACAACCTACATATAGAGGTGGAAATAAAACCACAATTGAAACCGAGGGGCAGTGTGGCTAAGGAAGAAGCCCCAAAACCTTCCCATCAGCTGTACTAACTGTAGATTAAATCCACAAGATCAACTAGGCAGACTGTGTCTATGGAATATAAAAAAGGACATTGAGAGCTCCCACAAAAGAAAATGCACTAGTTCTGATACTTGTGGACAACAGAGGCAAGAATGCACAGGAGTAGGACCAGATTAGAATCTGAGCTGCCCCCACAGCAGGTCCAGAGATCAGCGCAGTGTTGGAGGGCATCCTAGGAAGGTGAGGTGGACTGTGACTCCCACCAAAGGAAAGGACCCTGACAGCAGTGACTCAAAAACAACAACAACAACAACAAAAATCATTTATTCTTATTTTTTGACTTGTTGTGTAGATTCTTTTGGATTCTTTTTTTCCGTTTTTCCCCCTCTGTTGTAGTTGTCAATTTTATCGCACTAAGAAATCCAATTAAGCTTTTGAGTTGGCTTTTTTCCCAGTTACATTTTTTAATAGTTGTCACAAACCTCTGCCTCTATGTTGGGCTTTTGCAATTTGGTGGAGTTTTCCTCTTTTTTATTTTTTTCTCTTTTTTTAATTTTTAATTTTTTGAACCTATTATTATTTTTTCTACATTTGATCCTTTGTTTGCTTTTCCTACCACACTTTTCTCCTTGCAGTTAACCTTTAATATATATAAATCTTCTTTATCTACCTCTATTTAATTTTGCATATCTATTCTTTTTTTCTTTTCTTTCTCTCCTTTCCTCTCAACATATTTGCTGCTTTTATTTTATTCCCCAAATGGCACCTTGCTTCAGTTTTGTTTTCCAGTTTGTGTTTAAGTTAGTTTTGTTCTTAACTGGTAAATATAATTTTTATTTCTTTTGTTCGCCAGATCAACCTACTGTACTTTATTTTTGTTGGACTGTTTTCACTTTGCTCATGGGTATATATGTATATGTATATATTCCATTATTTTACTTATTATTTGCCTGATTTTGTAACCACCATTTGTCTGGGGTTCATCTTTGGTTTCTCGCTTTTGGATATTTGTTTTAATCTCGCTTAATGCCATAAGAAACCACCTGTAGAATCTTTGTACTGACCAGAGATCAAGCCCTGAGCCTTTGGAATGGGAGCACTGACTCCAAGACCCTAGACTACCAGAGAACTAACCATAAGGAGTATCAGATAATGAGAACTCACACAAAGGAAACCACTTGAAAACAAGATCCTGCCTCAGCCAACCAACAGTAGCAATCTGTGCAGGACGCCTCATCTAAACAACAAACAAAACAAAAATACAAACCCAATCATCAGCAGACAGGATTACAACCTCACTCAGCCTTGTCCATCAAAGGAAAAACAAACAAACAAACAAACAAAAATTCAGCACAAATCTCACCCCATAGGAAGCACACACAAACCACTGGACCAACCTTAGGAGGGCAGAAACCAAAAGGAAGAAAGAATTCAACCTTCAAGGAAAGAATTCAACTTTCCTTGAAGTCAGGGAAAGGAGACCTCAAACAAAATAACTTTAAAAAAATGAAAAGGCAAAAAATACTGCACAAATGAAGGAATAAACTAGAAACACTGAAGTCCAAATAAATGAAGAGGAAATAAGCAAACTACCTGAAAAAATTTCAGAAAAATGATAGTAAAGATGATCAAACACTTTGAAAAGAAAGTGGAAGAAATGCAAGTATCAATTAACAAAGACCTAGAAGAATTAATGAATAAACATACAGAGACAAGCAACACAATTACTGAAATTAAAAATACTCTAGAAGGAATTAATAGCAGAATATCTGAAGCAAAAGAATGAATCAGTGAGCTGGAAGATAAAATGGTGGAAATAACTTCTGAAGAGCAGAATAAAGTAAAAAGAATGAAAAGAGCTGACATCAGTCTCAGAGACCTCTGGGACCATATCAAATGCACCAACATTCGGACTATAAGGGGTTCCAGAAGAAGAAGAGGAAAAGAAAGGGTATGAGAAAATTTTTGAAGAGATTAGAGTTGAATATTTCCCCAACATGGAAAAGGAAATAGTCAATCAAGTCCAGGAGGCACAAAGAGTCCCATACAGGATAAACCCAAGGAGAAACGCACCAAGACACATACTAATCAAACTAACAAAGACTAAACACAAAGAAAGAATATTAAAAGCAGCAAGGGAGAAGCAACTAGTAACATACAAGGGAAACCACATACACTTAACAACTGATCTTTCAGCAGAAACCCTGCAGGCCAGAAGGGAATGGCAAGATATGTTTAAAGTACTGAAAGGGAAAAATCTACAACCAAGAGTCCTGTACCCAGAAAGGATCTCATTCAATATTGATGGAGAAATAAAGGGCTTTTCACACAAGATAAAGGTAAGAGAACTTGGTACCACCAAACCAGATTTACAACAAATGTTAAAGAGACTTATATAGCCAAGAAATACAAGAGAAGAAAAAAAAATCTACAAAATCCACCCCAAACAATTGATAAAATAGCAATAGAAACATATTTATCAATAATTACTTTAAATGTAAATGGATTAAATGCTCCAACCAAAAGACACAGATCGGCTGAATGGATACAAAAACAAGACCCATACATATGCTATCTACAAGGAACCGACTTCAAACCTAAAGACACATATAGACTGAAAGTAAGAGGATGGAAAAATATATTCCATGCAAATGGAAATCAAAAGAAAGCTGGAGTAGCATGCCTCATGTCAGACAAAATAGACCTTACAATAAAGAATATTACAAGAGATAAGGAAGAACACTACATAATAATCAAAGGATCAATCCAAGAGGAAGACATAACAATTGTAAATATCTGTGCACATGACATAGGAACACATCAACACATATGACAAACACTAACAGATATAAAAGGAGAAATTGACAATAACACAATAATAGTAGGAGACTTTAACTCCCCACTCACACCAGTGGACAGATCATCAAAACAGAAAATTAATAAGGAAACACAAGTCTTAAATGATGTGTTAGATGAGATGGATCTCATTGATATCTTCAGGACATTCCATTCCAATGCAGAAGAATACACCTTCTTTTCAAGTGCACATGGAACATTCCCCAGGATAGACCACATCTTGGGTCACATATCAAACCCCAGTAAATTTAAGAGAATTGAAATCATATCAAGCATCTTCTCCAACCACAATGCTATGAGACTAGATATCAAATACAAGAAAAAAAGTATAAGAAACACAAACACATGGAGATTAAACAACACATTTCTAAATAACCAACAAGTTACTGAAGAAATCAAAATGGAAATCAAAAATTTCTAGAAACAAATGACAATGAAAACATGACAACTCAAAACCTACGGGATGCAGCAAAAGTAGTTCTAAGAGTGAAGTTTATAGCAATACAATCCTACCTCAAGAAAGAAGAAAAACATCAAATAGACAACCTAACTTTACACCTAAAACAACTGGAAAAAGAAGAATAAAAATAACCCAAAATTAGTAGAAGGAAAAAAGTCATAAAGATCTGAACAGAAATATATGAAAAAGAAATGAAAGAACAAGAGTAAAGGTTAATAAAAGTAAAAGTAGGTTCTTTGAGAGGATAAACAAAATTGACAAGAATTTAGCCAGACTCATCAAGAAAAAAAAAGAGAGAGAGAAGAATCAAATCAACAAAATTAGAAATGAAAAAGGAGAGATTACAACAGACAATGCAGAAATACAAAGGATTATAAGATACTATTATGAATAACTACCTGGCAACAAAATAGGTAACCTGGAAGAAATGGACAGATTCTTAGAAAAGTTCAACCTTCCAAGACTGAAACAGGAAGAAACAGGAATTATGAACAACCAAATAACAAGCACTGAAATTTAAGCTGTGATAAAAAATCTCCCCCCCAAAAAAAAACCCAGGACCAGATGGCAGCACTATTTATAATAGCATGGAAGCAACCTAGATGTCCATTGACAGATGAATGGATAAAGAAGTTGTTGTACATATGCACAATAGAATATTACTTGGCATAGAAAGGAATGGATCTGAGTCAGTTCTAAGGAGGTGGATGAACCCAGAATCTATTATACAGAGTGCAGTTAGTCAGAAAGAGAAAGATAAATACCATATTTTAACACACATATATGGAATCTAGAAAACAGTACTGAAGAATTTATTTACAGGGCAGCAATGGAGAAACAGACCTATGGACATGGGGAAAGGGGAGGAGAGGGTGAGATGTATGGAAAGAGTAACATGGGAACTTACATTACCATATGTAAAATAGATAGCCAACAGGTATTTGCTGTATGGCTCAGGAAACTCAGACAAGAGCTCTATATCAGCTTGGAGGTATGGGATGGGAAGGGAGATGGGAGGGAGGTTTATAAGGGAGGGGATATATGCATACCTATGGCTGATTCATGTTGAGGTTTGACAGAAAACAGCAAAATTCTGTAAAGCAATTGTCCTTCAATAAAAAATAATTAATTTAAAAAGATACATAAAGAGACTAACAAATCCATCTGGACTAGAAGTTTAAAGTGAATGAAAGGGAAATAATTTGTAGAGACCAAGCATCTTGATTGGGCTTCCCTGGTAGCTTAGATGGTAAAAGAGTCTGCTTGCAATGGAGAAGACCCAGGTTCAATCCCTGTGTTGGGAAGTTCCCCTGGAGAAGGAAATGGCAATCCACTCCAGTATTATTGCCTGAAGAATCCTGTGGATGGAGGAGCATGGTGTGCTACAGTCCATGGGGTCACAAAGAGTCAGGAATGACTGAGCTAGTAACATTTTCACTTTTTTTTCAAGCATCTTGGTAGGAAAGTAGCGGGGGGGGAGGGGGGGCGGGGGGTGAAGCACCATTCAGTAATTATGCATTCCCTGTCTCTTCCCTACCAAAAGCCCACCCAAACTCCTAAATATTGTCATAATTCTTTTTAGGTTTGTAAACTTAGGAAAGGGTGTTTGGGACATGATGTTTGGGAGAGATATGCAGTATTTGGTTTAATGTTGCTTTATACTTTGTGGCAGAGGAAGGAGTTGAAACAGCTTGGTAATGACACAGCTTATTCTCAGTTTAGCAATTCTCTCCTACTCTCAAATTAGAACAAATTACCTGTCTGACTACTTTGTGGAGAGGTCAGAAGTTTCACTGGTGATGGAAAAGTGAGAGGGCTTTTTTTTAAATATTCCTGAGTCTTGTTGACTATAAAACAGGGTGAAAGAAATGGAAAGAAAAGCAGTTTCCTACAAATGTCTGGCATTTGTTAAGTACTTCTGTCAATATTTTCTCCTTTCAACAACCACTTCTTGAGCACCTACTGTGTGCCAGGCCCTATGCTATGTTCTGGCAACACAGACCCAAATAAGACATTGTATGAACTAAATAGTATTCAGATGTGTTCAACCAGCCTGTCTCCCCTAGAAGAGCGTGATCATTAGAAAGAGAAAATACCATGAGGGTTATGGGAGTCCAGTGGGCACTGGGAGGGCCCTCCTGTTCATAGTCATAAACTTTGCTGCTTTGGACTAGAGTCAACTTGGCAATGGAGTATTTTGTAGAACATTTGTAATAGATTTTGCCAGTAATAGGGCAGAAAGGATTTGCCCAGCAATTTACTGATGGAAACAAGGGAAGTGTTAGCCTAGTTGAAAATGAAGGGCTTTAGAAAGAACATTTGCATTCAAACAAAGAATATGCTAATTATAACAGAATCTCACTCGCTTGTTAAAGCAGTTACAAGAATTACCAATGCAGATACTTCTGTTCCTTCTTTCCCCACTGACAGGGTTACCATAAGGACCTCAGATTAATAAGCATATCTATACATCTACATGTAGTATATACAGAAATCTCACATCTTCAGATCTACTTTTGAACTCGCTTCTAAAACTCTGGACATGTTAAACCAAATAGACATTCTGCAGGGTCATTATAGCTTCCCTCTAGAATCTGCTCCTGTTTCAGGGCTGTCTGTCCCAATTACTGGCCAGTCAAGTCCCCCAAACCAGAAGCCTCAGAGCCTTCCCAGACTCCTGCTCCTCCCTTACCCCCAAGCAACCTACCAATTGAATCATTTTGTTCCATCTTCCAATTATCTCATGAATTCTTTTCCTCCTCTCCATCACAAGTGCACTAGTTTCTAGTCCTTAGTGAACATGTCTCAGTGAACTTTTAACATGAATTATATTTCTCAGTATTCTTATCTCCTGCCTCTCCTGGCTTCAGCCCACTCTCCTCAAGGCCTCTGCTAAAGATAGCTTTCTAAAATGTAATTCTGATCACATCAGGTCCTTTCAAAAACTACTGCCAGGAGAAGAAGGAAATTCAACTCAAGACACTAAACAATAAAGTGTGGGCAAAGGATATGAGCAGATGTCTCTTAGGAAAGGAAAAAAGCAAAAGTTTCTTACACATTCACAATAAGAGAAATGCATATTAAAATGACATGGATTCACCTGTCAGATTGACAACGCAAAAGCAAAACAAACAAAAAGTTTCATAGCAGTTTCTACTGGGGAAGCCATAAGGAATTGGCACTTTTGTATAGTGCCCGTGGGAGTGTAAATTGGAAGAATCCTTTTGAGAGCAATGTGGCAATATTCCTCCAAATCACAGAGACCTACTTTTAGTTTTCTTTAGTTGACTGTGAACAAATTTTCCTGCTCAGAACACCTTCCTACCCTTCTCCCTACTCTTCCCTCCCTACCCCATCACAGAACACTGTCAGTCTCTTAAGAATTATCTCCCAAGAAACAGTGAGAGAAAGCAAGCAAAGCATGCTTGCACGTGCTCACTGTTCCCAGAATTTGCTCCAGCACCACCCTTCTTACAGGTATTTTTTTGAGGAGCTTACCATCAACTTAGGACACACGTCAAGTGTTGCTCCTAGTGATGCTTACCTGCTCTTCCCTGAAAAAGCTCCTTCTCCCTCCTCCCATAATATCCCTCAAAGCTACAGCATTTAACCGTGTTGTTTCCATGTTTCATTGTCTAGTTTCTTCAGTAAAGTGCAAACTATCTAAGGGAAGTGCTTTTCCCTTAATAGTAATAATAGCTAATATTTATCACTTCTACACTCTATGACACTACTACCCAAAAAGAATTTTCTCTGATAGTGGAAATATCTGTAGAGGCGGCCAAGAGGGGCTATCCCACGTCTGAGGTCAGGGGTGGAGGCCGAGAGGACCAACCCCATGTTCAAGGAACAGCAGCTGTGCAGGTGCAGGAGGGCTGAGAGGAGCTACTCCACATTCAAGGTCAGGAAGGGTGACCTCGTCCAAGGTAAGGAGCAGCAGCTGCGCTTTGCTGGAGCAGCCGTGAAGAGATACCCCACGTCCAAGGTAGGAGAAACCCAAGTAAGATGGTAGGTGTTTCGAGAGCGCATCAGAGGGCAGACACACTGAAATCATAATCACAGAAAACTAGCCAATCTGATCACATGGACCACAGCCTTGTCTAACTCAATGAAACCAAGCCATGCTGTGCGGGGCCACCCAAGACGGACCAGTCGTGGTGGAGAGGTCTGACAGAATGTGGTCCACTGGAGAAGGGAATGGCAAGCCACTTCAGTATTCTTGCCCCATGAACAGTATAAAAAGGAAAAATGATAGGATACTGAAAGAGGAACTCCCCAGGTCGGTAAGTGCACAATACGCTACTGGAGATCAGTGGAGAAATAACTACAGAAAGAATGAAGGGATGGAGCCAAACCAAAACAATACCCAGTTGTGGATGTGACTGGTGATAGAAGCAAGGTCTGATGCTGTAAGAGCAATATTGCATAGGAACCTGGAATGTTAGGTCCATGAATTGAGGCAAATTGCTGCTAAGTCACTTCAGGCATGTCTGACTCTGTGTGACCCCATAGATGGCAGCCCACCAGGCTTCCCCATCCCTGGGATTCTCCAGGCAAGAACACTGGAGTGGGTTGCCATTTCCTTGGCAAGGCAAATTGGAAGTGGTCAAACAGGAGATGGCAAGAGCGAACATAGACATTCCAGGAATCAGCTAACTAAAATGGACTGGAATGGGTGAATTTAACTCAGATGACCAATATACCTACTACTATGGGCAGGAATCCCTTAGAAGAAATGGAGTAGCTATCACGGTCAACAAAACAGTATGAAATGCAGTACTCAGATGCAATCTCAAAAACGATAGAATGATCTCTGTTTGTTTCCAAGGCAAACCATTCAATATCACAGTGATCCAAGCCTATGCCCCAAACAGTAATGCTGAAGAAGCTGAAGTTGAAAGGTTCTATGAACACCTACAATACCTTTTAGAACTAACACCAAAAAAAAAGATGTCCTTTTCATTATAGGGGACTGAAATACAAAAGTAGGAAGTCAAAAAACACCTGGAGTAATAGGCAAATTTGGCCTTGGAGTATGGAATGAAGCAGGGCAAAAGCTAATAGAGTTTTGCCAAGAGAACACACTGGTCATAGCACCCTCTTCCAACAACAAAAGAGAAGACTCTACACACAGACATCACCAGATGGTCAACACCAAAATCAGATTGATTATATTCTTTGCAGCCAAAGATTAAGAAGCCCTATACACTCAGCAAAAACAAGACTGGGAACTGACTGTGGCTCAAGTCATCAACTCCTTATTGCAAAATTCAGGCTTAAATTGAAGAAAGTAGGGAAAACCACTAAACCATTCAGGTATGACCTAAATCAAATCCCTTATGATTATACAGTGGAAGTGAGAAATAGATTTAAGGGCCTAGATCTGATAAACAGAGTGCCTGGTGAACTATGGAATGAAGTTCATGACATTGACAGAAGACAGGGATCAAGACCATCCCCATGGAAAAGAAATGCAAAAAAGCAAAATGGCTATCTGAGGAGGCCTTACAAATAGCTGTGAAAAGAAGAGAAGCAAAAAGCAAAGGAGGAAAGGAAAAATATAAGCATCTGAATACAGAGTTCCAAAGAATAGCAAGGAGAGATTTAGAAAAGCCTTTCTTGGAGATCAATGCAAGGAAATAGAGGAAAACAACAGAATGGGAATGACTAGAGATCTCTTCAGGAAAATTAGAGATACCAAGGGAACATTTCATGCAAAGATGGGCTTGATAAAGGACAGAAATGGTGTGGACCTAACAGAAGCAGAAGATATTAAGAAGAGGTGGCAAGAACACACAGAAGAACTATACAAAAAGATCTTCACGACCAAGATAATCATGATGATGTGATCACTCACCTAGAGCCAGACATCCTGGAATGTGAAGTCAAGTGGGCCTTAGAAAGCATCACTACGAACAAAGCTAGTGGAGGTGATGGAATTCCACTTGAGCTATTTCAAATCCTGAAAGATGATGCTGTGAAAGTGCTGCCAACAAATCTGAAAACTCAGCAGTGGCCGCAGGACTGGAAAAGGGCAGTTTTCATTTCAATTCCAAAGAAGTGCAATACCAAAGTATGCTCAAACTACTGCACAATTGCCCTCATCTCACATGCTAGTAAAGTAATGCTCAAAATTCTCCAAGCCAGGCTTCAGTAATACATGAACCGTGAACTTCCAGATATTCAAGCTGCTTTTAGAAAAGGCAGAGGAACCAGAGATCAAATTGCCAACATCCGCTGGATCATGGAAAAGGCAAGAGAGTTCCAGAAAAACATATATTTCTGCTTTATTGACTATGCCAAAAGCCTTTGACTGTATGCATCACAATAAACTGTGGAAAATTCTGAGAGAGATGGGAATACCAGACCACCTGACCTGCCTCTTGAGAAATCTGTATGCAGGCCAGGAAGCAACAGTTAGGACTGGACATGGAGCAACAGACTGGTTCCAAATAGGAAAAGGAGTATGTCAAGGCTGTATATTGTCACCCTGCTTATATGCAGAGTACATCATGAGAAGCGCTGGGCAGGATGAAGCACAAACTGGAATCAAGATTGCCAGGAGAAATATCAATAACCTCAGATATGCACATGACACCACCCTTATGGCAGAAAGTGAAGAGGAACTAAAAAGCCTCTTGATGAAAGTGAAAGAGGAGAGTGAAAAAGTTGGCCTAAAGCTCAACATTCAGAAAACGAAGATCATGGCATCTGGTCCTATCACTTCATGGGAAATAGATGGGGAAACAGTGGAAACAGTGTCAGACTTTATTTGGGGGGGCTCCAAAATCACTGCAGATGGTGACTGCCGCCATGAAATTAAAAGATACTTACCCCTTGGAAGAAAAGTTATGACCAACCTAGATAGCATATTGAAAAGCAGAGACATTACTTTGCCAACAAAAGTCTGTCTAGTCAAGGCAATGGTTTTTCCAGTGGTCATGTATGGACATGAGTGTTGGACTGCGAAGAAAGCTGAGCACCGAAGAATTGATGCTTTTGAACTGTGGTGTTGGAGAAGACTCTTGAGAGTGAGTCCCTTGGACTGCAAGATCGAACCTGTCCATTCTAAAGGAGATCAGCCCTGGGTGTTCTTTTTGGAAAGAACGATGCTGAAGCTGAAGCTCCAGTACTTTGGCCACCCCATGCGAAAAGTTGACTCATTGGAAAAGACTCTGATGCTGGGAGGGATTGGGGGCAGGAGGAAAAGGGGACGACAGAGGATGAGATGGCTGAATGGCATAACGGACTCGATGGACGTGAGTTTGAGTGAACTCCAGGAGATAGTCATGGACAGGGAGGCCCGCCGTGTTGTGTGATTCATGGAGTAGCAGAGTCAGACACGACTGAACGACTGAACTTAACTGAACTGAATGGCTAAAAATGTTGAGTACTGTGTATTTATTGATCATTCTAGTGTTGGGACTTTGTGTGGTGTCTATATCTTTGCTCATTTTTCGCTGAGCTACCTTTGTTATTATTTTTCAGAAGTTCTTTCTGAATAAGGCCCTTGGTCACTCACTGGTTCACCAATGAGATTTTCTGTTAATCTATTGCTTCTCTTTTCTTATCTTTGTTTGTATTATATTGAATTGTCCTTTTGAGTCAATTGTACAGTTAAATTGTTTTAACTGTACAATTGTTAAACTGCAATTATACAGTTAAATTGTACAGTATAATTGTTTAATTGTTTAAAGAGGTTTAATTGTACAATTAAACCTCTTGAGAGATTTAAATTTTTATGACTTCAAATTTTTCAAATTTCCCTCTATTGTTATTACATGTGGGGTCCTGTTTAAGAAATATTTGCCTACCCTCTGTTGCAAAGATATTCTCTTATTTTTTTCTAGAAGTGTTAAGGTTTTAGTAGCTGACTCTGTATAGAAGCATATTTTTCAACTGTACAAAATTGTGTGACCAATAAAGTGTAGAAGTACAGGAGTATGCTGGACTGTTGTTTAGTTGCTAAGGCGTATCCAATTCTTCTGCAACCCCATGGACTGTTGCGTGCCAGACACCTCTGTCCACAGGACTTACCATGCAAGAATACTGGAGTGGGTTGTCATTTCCTTCTCCAGGGAATCTTCCTGACCCAGGGATTGAACTCACATCTCCTTCATTGCCAGGCGGATTCTATAGCAGATGCAGAAACACAAAGTTCCCATGTTCTCGCTCTCTTTCCCACTTTATATCTAGCTCTTCTTTCTAACAACTTGACCTTGTGACCAACAGCCTACCAGAAACTGCTATGAATTCACAGCAGCTTTAGCCATGAAGAACCAGCCACCTTTTAGAGGCTTCTATGCCACCCCCTTCTGTGGTCCTTCTCTGGCAGATTTACTGCAAGCATTGACTTGTTCAGCTCTACTAGGGCTGGTTAGCAAGCTCTCTTTCTTCAGCCTATACTTCCCTGCTTACTTCCACATTTGTGTAAAGACTAAATTCTATGACAAATGCCCTGTTTCATTATACTCAGAGTAGTGAAGCTTCCCTGATTGAATCCTTACTGAGACTGTGAGGAAGAAGTGGTACACAGAATGGAAGGAGGAATGGAGGAGGGACTGTAAAACTCAGTGTCACAGAGGCTATTGGAAGCCACTGGCTTCTTCCTGCAACTGCAGCTGAAACACTGTGGTGTCATGGCTGAATAGTATAAAGGAAAACACACTATGTTTCATTCTCTTTTTTGCCATTTATTGTGTCCTCCTTGATAAGTCTTTTTAGCATTTATCTTCAGTTACATTGCTTTTTTTTTGGGGGGGGGGGGGCTTGTTCTCTTGTCCCAAGAAATTCTTTTAAGGATACCATAAAATACAGTGTTCCATGCTCTGATCACTAACACATGCACTTTAACTTGTAAGCATTACTATCCTCATCATTGCTGTTATAATTCTTATAATTATTTGTTTGCATCTATATCAGGTAAGATAAGACTGTCATTCTGGATACCTTTGAAAGACCCAAATGAAAATTTAGAAGAGAAAAAAGGATTGAGAGCTGCCAAGTTGCTCTGAAGTTTTTGGATTCTCTGTGGAGTTCTGTTATTTTCCTTACACCAATTCCCCTTGACCACATAGACCAGAGCTGGTTGAACCACTCTTGCCCATGGGAGAATTAATGTGTATTAAGGTTAAGAAATCATGTCTAGCCTTACAAAGCATCCTATCCAATAAGCTCTCAGCCACACCACAGGGTCTCCCACTCAAGGTGATTTTATCTTAGATGTAAAAAAATAAAATAAGTACTTCAGAAGACAATAGTTTAGTGACATGCATCTGCCTTTTTCAAACTAATTGATGTTACAGTCCACTTTCTTTCCTTTGACTTGGTGAAGCAGAGTGGGAGTGTGGGAGATCTGAAATAACCACAGAAATAATAATAAAGGAAAAACATGGTATCGTTGGAAAACCATTTATTCAGCGGGGCTGAGTTCCAGTCTCGGCTTAGGGAGTAGACTTGGGGAGCTCCAATAAACTCTGGCTTCATTTGAAAAGCTATAAAGTGGTGCCAGGAAAGTTGTTACCAAACTGATGTTCTGTGTTGGGTACAAGGCTCTGATCTGGCCTGTGGAATAGCCAGGGCATGGAGTGCAGGGCTGTACATCTCCTCTTTGCCTAGTTCAGTTTTGCACCTCTCTGCCTCCTACTTTATAAAGTTCAAAATAATATTTTACTAAAATTAAAATATTTTGCTAAAAGAAAAAATAAAGCTTAAAAACATACTATGCCAAATATTCTGTAAAATGATCTGCAAATCTCAATACTATGAAATATAACTTACAACCAATTTTCTATATCCTAGCAGGAAACACACATTGATTTCAATCATGTGAAACCTTATTTACTCATTCTTTTGTACTTTCATTAATTAATTCAAGAAAAAGTTATTGAATACTAAATATAGAATTTAAGGCTGAAGGGGAGAAAAAATAGTTTTAAAACTTCCCTTTTCCATGGTCTCTCATAGGTCTAGGGGGTCAGGCAGACAAATAAAAAACTATAACAGGATGTGATAAACATTATAATAGAACTTGGTAAAAATTTCTATAAGAATGTAAAGGAGTCCATTTATTCTGCTAGAGGGCTTTTGAAATGTACCATATGAAAGTTTTCTATTTTTGCAATTCATTGACCTGCAGAATTTTGTTTGGGTTTATATTCAAATGAGTTCTTCATTTTCTGAGGAATGAAGAATATTTCTAAGATATGCTGGATAACAAGGATAGGCCATCAGAGTTAGAAAATGTGCCACAGATAATTCACAAATGCAAAAACCCACATATGGACAATTCAGAAATTGTTTGACTGTCAAGCTGAAGAAAATTTTATGAAGACCATCCAAATGTATCCTTTCAAGTACACATTCTGTACATTACTGTAATATGAACAATAAGTATACTGGGGAAAGAGCTATGTTTTCCAGGTGCCTAAATCACTGCATCATGATCCTCTCTCACTAGGTTTGCATTTACTCTCAAGACACATATTTCACTTGGCTTGTTGACAGTTTGTGAAGGGCAAGAAGAATTTCTCCCTCTCATGTCTGATCAAATGCACAAAGAGAGGTGCCAGCAATTAACTTAAAACTTTGGCAGCATCATGTCCCATGCCTCATTTAACAATAGGTCTACAATTTCTGACCCCAAAATAACATCGTTCATCAGTAAATTTTTCCTTCAGTTGCCTACTGCTCACTTATCATAGATTTGTATCCTTGAACCCCTCTTTGCCCCTATAAATTTCCAAAATCACAACATTTCATGCAATTTGTGAAAATGTTTAATGCCAAACACAGAAAGTTATGCTTCCTTGTCTATAGTGAACAGTGTGAAACAAAAAGTTATAAAGAATTGGATTTTGAGGCTTATTTTCCAAACAAGCTTTTCATAATGCAAAACCTATTTATTTGTAGACACCATTAATTTCCTTATTAATACTGATGACTACTCTAACAAGATCCACTGAATATAAAAGTATTAATATTTGACATAGCTGGAATGTTATTCAAAGTGCTTTATTCATAACCATTTTGTCATTAGCAATACCTTGATTGTTTTCCAGCTAGAGATAGAATTCTAAATAAATTAAAACTCAACAACTCAAATGTATGCAGTTCATTACTTTCAGCACCAAGTATTGGATTTCTATGATTATTTTTCTCTGATGCATCCTTTAAGACTCATCTTAAGTGCCACCTCCTCTATGAAACCAGTCACCATCTCAACTCATACAGACTCTCTCTTCTAGGAAGGAAGAGCTTCCTAAGTGGTTTACTTACCACCAATTTACTTTTAAAATACACCATGTCTTGGAGTAAAATTTTGCTAACATTCCTGTTAGTGGTTGTCTTCTTTACACAAAAGTATCTCCTTTCCCCAAGGAGTAATTATTTCATATTTTATTTCATGTGCTGCACACCAGCAACCACTCATTGATTTATTCAATCATGCATTCATTCAGTAGCTATTTGATGAACCATTCAGTTCAGTTCAGTCACTCAGTCTTATCCAACTCTGCAAACACATGGACTGCAGCACGACAGGCCTCCCTGTCCATCACCAACTCCCAGGGTTTACTCAAGCTCATATCCATTGAGTTGATGATGCCATCCAACCATCTAATCCTCTGTCATCCCCTTCTCCTCTCGACTTCAATCTTTCCCAGCATCAGGTCTTTTCAAATGAGTCAGCTCTTCGCATCAGGTGCCCAAAGTATTGAGTTTCAGCTTCAACATCAGTCCTTCCAACGAACATTCAGGACTGATTTCCTTTAGGATGGACTGGTTGGATCTCCTTGCAGTACAAGGGACTCTCAAGAGTCTTCTCCAACTCTACAATTCAAAAGCATCAATTGTTCGGCACTCAGCTTTCTTTATAGTCCAACTCTCACATCCATACATGACCCTTGGAAAAACCATAGCCTTGACTAGATGAACCTTTGTTGGCCAAGTAATGCCTCTGCATTTTAATATGCTGTTCAGGTTGGTCATAAATTTTCTTCCAAGGAATAAGCATCTTTTTATTTCATGGCTGCAGGCACCATCTGCAGTGATTTTGGAGCCCCAAAAAAATAGTTTGCCACTGTTTCCGCTTTTCCTCCATCTATTTTCCATGAAGTGATGGAACCAGACTCCACGATCTTTGTTTTCTGAATGTTGAGTTTTAAGGCAACTTTTTCACTCTCGTCTTTCACTTTCATCAAGAGGTTCTTTTGTTCTTCTTCACTTTCTTTGATAAGGTTGGTATCATCCACATATCTGAGGTTATTAACATTTCTCCTGGCAATCTTGATTCCAGTTTGTGCTTTATCCAGCCCAGCATTTATCATGATGTACTCGGCATATAAGTTAAATAAGCAGGGTAACAATAAACAGCCTTGACGTACTCCTTTTCCTGTTTGAAACCAGTCTGTTGTTCCATGTCCAGTTCTAACTGTTGCTTCCTCATCTGCATACAGATTTCTCAGGAGGCAGGTCTGGTATTCTCATCTCTTTCAGAATTTTCCACAGTTTATTGTGATGCACACAGTCAAATGCTTTGGCGTAGTCAATAAAGCAGAAATAGATGTTTTTGTGGAACTCTCTTGCTCTTTCCATGATCCAGCAGATGTTGGCAATTTGATTTCTGGTTCCTCTGCCTTTTCTAAAACCAGCTTGAATATCTGAAAGTTCACAGTTCATGTATTGCTGAAGCTTGGCTTGGAGAATTTGGAGCATTACTTTACTAGTGTGTCAGATGATTGCACTTGTATGGTAGTCTGAGTATTCTTTGGCATTGCCTTTCTTAGAGATTGGGATGAAAACTGACCTTTTCCAGTCCTGTGGCCACTGCTGAGTTTTCAAATTTGCTGGCATATTGACTACAGTACTTTCACAGCATCATCTTCCAGGATTTGAAATAGCTCAAGTGGAATTTCATCATCTCCACTAGCTTTGTTCGTAGTGATGCTTTCTAAGGTCCACTTGACTTCACATTCCAGGATGTCTGGCTCTAGGTGAATGATCACACCATCGTGATTATCTGGGTCATGTAGATATTTTTTATACACTTCTTCTGTGTATTCTTGCCACCTCTTCTTATCTTCTGCTTCTGTTAGATCCCTACTATTTCTGTCCTTTATTGAGCCCATCTTTGCAGGAAATATTCCCTTGGTATCTCTAATTATCTTGATGATATGTCTAGTCTTTCCCATTTTGTTGTTTTCCTCTATTTCTTTGCACTGATCACTGAGGAAGGCTTTCTTATTTCTCCTTGCTATACTTTTGAATTCTGCTTTCAAATGGGTATATTGTTCTTTTTCTCCTTTGCTTTTGGCTTCTCTTCTTTCACCGCTATTTGTAAGGCCTCCTCAGACAGCCATTGTGCTTTTTTTCATTTCTTTTTCTTGGAAATGGTCTTGATTCCTATCTCCTCTACAATGTCATGAACCTCTGTCCATAGCTCATCAGGCACTCTGTCTATCAGATCTAGTCCCTTAAATCTATTTCTCACTTCCACTGTATAGTCATAAGGGATTTGATTTAGGTCATACCTGAATGGTCTCATGGTTTTCCCTATTTTCTTCAATTTAGGTCTGAATTTGGCAATAAGGAGTTCATGATGAACAACTACTATGTCAGAAACTGTCCTGGACACCAGGATTACAAACCTGCGTCCCAAACCTCAAGTAACACAGTTTAATAGGGAAACAAATCAGTACTTACCATGTAACATGAATAACATATTAATAAAAGTAAACACTGGGAGAAGGGGCCACATAGGGATAGTAGATTTAGAGGCATAAACTACTATGTATAAAGTAAGCTACAAGGGTAAGGCTTCTCAGGTGGCATTAGTGGTAAAGATCCTGCATGCCAGTTCAGGAGATGTAAGAGATGAGGATTTATCCCTGGGTCTGGAAAATCCCCTGGAGAAGGGCATGGCAACTCACTGCAGTATTCTTACCTGGAGAATTCCCATGGACTCTCTTCCTTTCTAGAGGAGTCTGTCAGGTTACAGTCCATGGGGTCACACAGAGTCAGTCACAACCGCAGCGACTTAGCACACATGCACATGAGCTACAGGGGTATATTGTACAACACAAGGAACATAAACAATATTTCATAATAACTATAAATGGAGCATGACCTTTACAAATTGTGAATCACTATACTGTACACCTGTAACATATAATATTGTACTTCAACTATACCTCAATTGTAAAAAGAAAATTAATGGGACCTATGAAAAAAAATAAAACAAAAGTAAGCAGTGGGGGATTGGGAAACTCATAGGAAAGACCCTTAAGCTAGAAAGTGGGTCATTGTTGACAACCTCTCAAGTGGGAAAGTAGGGAATATATTCAAATGAAAGGATGATCATAAACAAAAAAGCCTCGAGTAAACATAGCTAGCACAGAACTACTTAGAAAGAGGGAGTTTGGAAATCATTTGATAGTTGAAATAAAATGAGCAGAGTAGGACCTAGTGAGGCTGGGGATTGAGGTGAAAATATAAGCTAAATAAATTTTAGGTTTTCCTCATTTTAACACAAAATATTAAAAAATATGTGCAATTTTATTTCATCGTTAGAAGTCTTATGTGGAAAACTGCTCTATAAACAACACAAATAAACTAATTACTAAATATTAGATTCACTTCTTAAGAGAACAAATAAGATTCTCATTGGTGAAAAAAGAGATATTTAGCTACCTGAGGCAGCTTGCCTTATACAGGAAGCTAAATATTTTTATTTCCAAGGATGGGTGTATTTTACTCCCTAAGATAAGTCTTGATTATACCCTTCCTTTCTAGGATACCAGAGGGCTGGGTGCTGTGTTGGTGCTGTTCTTCTTGAGCTAAATACCTGTGTATGTGTTGGAAGGACAGGGTAGGAAGGAGGGGTCAAATAAGATACTAAGAATATACTTAATTGAACCATTTTATTTATTGTGTAGGAGCCAGAGATTCGCAACAGGAGGATTTTCTAAAATAAACCAACCAAATAAATAGTGGCATTTGCTTGCCATGACTCAAATCTATCAGGAGATAATAATGATAATAATATCTACCAGTTATTAATAATCTATTTTGCACCTGAAAATGTACTAGCAACTCTATGTATTCTTGTATCATCAAGACAACCCTAAAACCTAGATATTATTATTTGCACTAGGAAGTAATTAATAAGTGTTTGTTCAATAAGTGAATAAAATCTCTGCCTAACAAATTACTCCAAAAAGCGATTCAATTCACTCATCCAACAATAAAAATTGAGGAAATGCCACGGGCCATATACCTAAAAAATCTTTCAGTTTCCTGGGAACCTGAACCCAGTTGGCCCTTGTAGAAAACACAAACATCCATGCACATATAACTCATCCAAGTTACTTAACACATACTAGATATTTACTGAATAACTGAACAGATTGAATGAATGAATACAAGAAAGGTGAAGATGCTCCAAAGCCAGTACAGCAGTCCCCAGTTATCCATGCTTTCACTTCTCATGGTTACTCCAGGTCATCCACAGTCCAAAATATTAAATGGAAAGTTCCGGAAATAAATAATTCAGAAATTTTAAATTGTGCAACTTCCAGGTAGCATGATGAAGTCTTGTGCTGTCCAGCTCTATCTTACCCAAGATGTGAGACATTCCTTTGTCCAGTATACCCTGCTCATTAGCCACTTTGTAGCCCTTTCACTTATCAGATCAACTGTCACAGGATTACATAACAGGATTACAGTGCTTGAGTTCGCCTAACTCTAATTTTCTTAATAATAGCCCCAAAGCACAGGAGTAGTGATGCTGGCAACTTGGATGTGCCAAAAAGAAGCATAAAGTATTTCTTTTAAGTGAAAAGACAAAAGTTCTTGATGTAATAAAGGAAGGAAAAAAAATCACATGCTGGGGGATTCCCTGGTGTTCCAGCAATTAGGACTCAGTATTTCCACTGCTGGGCCCGGTTTCAATTCCCAGTCAGAAAACTAAGATCCCTTAAACCAGACTGCACAACAAAAAAAAAAAGAAAGAAAAGAAAGAAAGAAGGAAAAATCATATGCTGGGATGACTAAGATTTAAGATAAGAATAAATCTTCCTGTAAAATTGTGAAGAAAGAAAAAAAAAAGTGTGCTAGTTTTGTTGTCACACCTCAAACTGAAAAAGTGACAGCCATAGTGTAAGTGCAGAGTTAAGATGTAAAAGGCATTAAATTTGCACAATTAGCTATTTTGAAAGATACCACATTCACATAAATTTTATTACAGAATGTTGTTATATTTATTCTATTTTATTATTCTCTGTTATGAATCTCTTACTGTGTCTAATTTGTAAATTACACTTTATCAAAAATATGTATGTGTAGGATAAAACATAGTATTAATATATATAGGTCAAGTACCATCATCTATGACGGCATTAAGGATCTTGGAACATATCCCCCAGGGATACGGGTGGAATACTGTATTCTAAGGGACCGCTAGAAAGACCAAAGAGAGAAACCACACTGCTTCATTCTGAAGTAGAAAACCAAAACAAGCCTTTTTCCTTCAACTTTGGGGGGTGGTAACTTTCATTCTCAAATTCTGGGCTTTCCCACACTGCCACAAAGCACCCCAAAACCAGATAGAAGAAAGAAAGTAGCAAGGAGAGAGAAACTGAATGTCACCAGTCTCTGCCTTCACAATAAAAGAGTTGGGACAAATTCGATGGATTTGATCAATGGATCTAACAAAATAATTTGAAACTTTATGGCTTATTGATCAACGAACTATGCCTGAGAGGTGCCCATCCATCACCTTTGAGGCCAGAGAACTCCCAGAGAAAACACTGCTCCCGCTGCACATCACAGTCACCCTTCTGTATTCAGAAGTTCAGTGGCTCTGTCTGCCAGAAAAACATCAGCAGGGCTGAACAAGGCAGTGTTCTTTCTGCAGGGGAAAAGAAGAGGATGAACTGTCAGTAGTCAAAACGAGCCAGAAACAGAACATTGTGACTATAATGCTCACCATGACTTGTCAGGTTTATGTAGGAATCCTAATTCCACAGACAAGGAAAGTGAGGCTCACAGCAATTAAATGACTTATCACACAGCTAGTGAGAACATTTGCTCCAGAACTTTACACTCCCTTCCCCACTCCTCCTCTCCAGCCAACTCATTGGACTCTATAAGGATATAATTTCTAGGGGAGTCCTGGGCCAGAATAGTTCAGGAACTACAATATTCATTTTAAAAAATATTTTATTTCCATCCTTCTAGAATTCATTTTTCAAGGAAAAAAATTATTAAGCAGTTCCAAGGTGCCATGCATTAGTCAGTCATGTTTGACTCTAGTCCCAGACTATAGGTGCCAAGCTCCTCTGTCCATGGAATTCTCCAGGCAAGAAAAGTGGAGTGGGTAGCCATTCCCTTCTCCAGGGGATCTTCCTGACCCCAGGATCAAACTTGGGTCTCCTACATTGCAGGTAGATTTTTTACCATCTGAGCCGCCAGAGAAGTCCTTTCCAAGGTGCCAATATTCTTCTAAACACTGGGATAAAACAGTGAACAAAGGAAGACAAAGTCTTTCCCCTCTTGCAGTTTACCCTCTGATGTATAAGACAGAAAATACATAATAAGTAAATGTGCATGTGTATTTACTAAACAACTTAGATTTCATGGAGTGTGAATCAAAAATCATCATAAGCTCCTTTGAATCATCATAAACTTGTTTGCATGTGCTATGCTGAAACTTTTCTCCAGTAATCCCCAGTGATATCTAGGGCACCCAGCCTATCTTTTCTTATCATTTCCAGATAGCATTGAATGAGTCTCATTTTTTAAAATTTGAAACTCCAATTCAAATTAATATTGAAGTACTACTCTCTCTTCAACATTTAGGTTTCAGTGTATTCTCCATCCTGGGCTAAGAAATGGGCAGCAGGAAAGGCGTGGGGTACTTTATGAGTTTCCTCTCTCTTTTTTAGTTCTCTTTACTTTTCATTCTGTTACCTCCTATTCCTTCAGGATTGATGGAGAGTGAGGAGAGAAAGTAGATGCACAATAAAGGGACAGGATAAGGTCTTAATTCTCTTCCTTTTTCTATGATACAACGGATGTTGGCAATTTGATCTTTGGTTCCTCTGCCTTTTCTAAATCCAGTTTGAACATCTGGAAGTTCTTGGTTCATGTACAGTTGAGGCCTCACTTGGAGAATTTTGAGCATTACTTTGCTGGCATGTGAGATGATTACAGTTGTGAAGTAGTTTGAACATTCTTTGTCATTGCCTTTCTTTGGGATTGGAATAAAAATTGACCTTTTCCAGTCCTGTGGTCACTGCTGAGTTTGCCAAATTTGCTGGCATATTGAATGCAACAGTTTAGCAGCAGCATCTTTTAGGATTTGAAATAGCTCAGCTGGAATTCCATCACCTCGACTAGTTTTGTTCATAGTGATGCTTCCTAAGACCCATTTGACTTTGCATTGCAGAATGTCTGCCTCTTAGTCTTAGTTCAATGCCACCAAACCAGCACTACAAAACAAGCTTTATGGCAAAGCTAAAGGAACTTCTCTAGGTGGAAAAGAAAATGCCACAACTAGAGACAAGAAAATAATGAAATAAGAAATCTCACCAGTAAAGGTAAACACACAGTAAAGGTAGAAAGCCATACACACACAAATACGATATCTAAACCAGTAATCCTGAGAGGAAGAGAATACAGGATATTTGAAATGCATTTGAAACTACGAGATCAGCAACTTGAAGCAACCGTGTGTATGTGTGTGACACACACACACACGGTTGCTTCAAGTTATATCAAACCCAAGTGGTAACCACAAACCAAAAATCTATAATAGATGTACACACACAAAAGAAAAAGAAAGAAAAGAGACCTGCAAAATCAAATCCAGGAGGCGGTCCTAAGATGGCAGAGGAATACAACGGGGGAGACAACTTTCTCTCCCACAAATTTATCAAAAGAACATTTAAACGCTGAGTAAATTCCACAAAGCAACTTCTGAATGCCGGCAGAAGACATCAGGCACCCAGAAAAGCAGTCCATGTCTTCGAAAAGAGATGTTTTATCATCGGTGCTGTATAGAAGGAGAAGTCTTGAGACTACTGTAAAAATAAGACTGAAAACCAGAAGCAGAAGGCTTAAGTCCAAATCCTGAGAACATCAGAGAACTCCTGACTCCAGGGAACATTATCAATAGGAGCTCATCAAACGCCTCCATACCTACAGTGAAACCAAGAACCACCCAAGAGCCAACAAGTTCCAGAGCAAGACATACCATGCAAATTCTCCAGCAACACAAGAACACAGCCCTGAGCTTCAATATTCAGGCTGCCCAAAGTTACTCCAAAACCACTGACATCTCATAACTCATTACTGGACATCTCATTGCACTCCAGAGAGAAGAAATCCAGCTCCACCCACCAGAACACCGACACAAGCTTTCCTAACCAAGAAACCTTGACAAACCACCTGTACAACCCCACCCATAGCAAGGAAACTCCACAATAAAGAGAACTCCACAAACTACCAGAATACAGAAAGGCCACCCCAAACGCAGCAATATAAACAAAATGAAGAGGCAGAGGAATACCCAGCAGGTAAAGGAACAGCATAAATGCCCACCAAACCAAACAAAAGAGGAAGAGATAGGGAATCTATCTGATAAAGAATTCAAATAATGATAGTGAAAATTATCCAAAATCTTGAAATAAAAATAGAATCACAGATAAACAGACTGGAGACAAGGATTGAGAAGATGCAAGAAAGGTTTAACAAGGACCTAGAAGAAATGAAGAAGCGTCAATATATAATGAATAATGCAATAAATTAAATGAAAACACTCCGGAGGCAACAAATAGTAGAATAACAGAGGCAGAAGATAAGATTAGTGAAATAGAAGATAGAAAGATAGAAATAAATGAATCAGAAAGGAAACAAGAAAAACGAATTAAAAGAAATGAAGACAATCTCAGAGACCTCCAGGACAATAGTAAACACTCCAATATTCAAATCATAGAAGTCCCAGAAGAAGAAGACAAAAAGAAAGACCATGAGAAAATACTTGAGGAGAAAATAGTTGAAAACTTCCCTAAAATGAGGAAGGAAATAATCACCCAAGTCCAAGAAACCCAGAGAGTCCCAAACAGGATAAACCCAAGGCAAAACACCCTAAGACACATATTAATCAAATTAACAAAGACCAAACACAAAGAACAAATATTAAAAGCAGCAAGGGAAAAACAACAAATAACACACAAGGGGATTCCCATAAGGATAACAGCTGATCTTTCAATAGAAACTCTCCAGGCCAGGAGGGAATGGCAAGACATACTTAAAGTGATGAAAGACAATAACCTACAGCCCAGATTACTGTGCCCAGCAAGGATCTCATTCAAATACGAAGGAGAAATCAAAAGCTTTACAGACAAGCAAAAGCTGAGAGAATTCAGCACCACCAAACCAGCTCTCCAACAAATGCTGAAGGATATTCTCTAGACAGGAAACACAAAAAGGGTGTATAAACTCGAATCCAAAACAATAAAGTAAATGGCAATGGGATCATACTTATCAATAATTACCTTAAACGTAAATGGGTTGAATGCCCCAACCAAAAGACAAAGACTGGATGAATGGATACAAAAACAAGACCCCTATACATGTTGTCTACAAGAGACCCAACTCAAAACAAGGGACACATGCAGACTGATAGTTAAAGGCTGGAAAAAAGATACTCCATGCAAATAGAGACCAAAAGAAAGCAGGAGTAGCAATACTCATATCAGATAAAATAGACTTTAAAGCAAAGGCTGTAAAAAAGAGACAAAGGCCACTACATAATGATCAAAGGATCAATCCAAGAAGAAGATTCAACAATTATAAATATATATGCACCCAGCATGGGAGCACTGCAATATGTAAGACAAATGCTAACAAGTACAAAAGGGGGAATTAACAATAACACAATAATAGTGGGAGGCTTTAATACCCCACTCACACCTATGGATAGATCAACTAAACAGAAAATTAACAAAGAAACACAAACTTTAAATGATGCAATAGACCGATTAGACCTAATTAATATCTATAGGACATTTCACCCCAAAACAATGAATTTCACCTTTTTTCTCAAGCGCACATGGAACATTCTCCAGGATAGATCACATCCTGGACCATAAATCTAGCCTTGGTAAATTCAAAAAAATTGAAATCATTCCAAGCATCTTTTCTGACCATAATGCAGTAAGATTAGATCTCAATTACAGGAGAAAAACTATTAAAAATTCCAACATATGGAGCTGAACAACACACTGCTGAATAACCAACAAATCACAGAAGAAATCAAAAAAGAAATCAAAATATGCATAGAAATGAATGAAAATGAAAACACAAAAACCCAAAAGCTGTGGGACACTGTAAAAGCAGTGCTAAGGGGAAAGTTCATAGCAATACAGGCATGCCTCAAGAAACAAGAAAAAAAGTCAAATAAATAACCTAACTCTACACCTAAAGCAACTAGAAAAGGAAGAAATGAAGAAGCCCAGGGTTAGTAGCAGGAAGGAAATCTTAAAAATTAGGGCAGAAATAAATGCAAAGGAAACAAAAGAGACCATAGCAAAAATCAACAAAGCCAGAAGCTGGTTCTTTGAAAGGATAAATAAAATTGACAAACCATTAGCCAGACTCATCAAGAAACAAAGGGAGAAAAATCAAATCAATAAAATTAGAAATGAAAATGGAGAGATCACAACAGACAACACAGAAACACAAAGGATGATAACAGACTACTATCAGCAATTATATGCCAATAAAATGGACTACTTGGAAGAAATGGACAAATTCTTAGAAAAGTACAACTTTCCAAAACTGAACCAGGAAGAAATAGAAAATCTTAACAGACCCATCACAAGCACAGGAATTGAAACTGTAATCAGAAATCTTCCAACAAACAAAAGCCCAGGTCCAGATGGCTTTACAGCTGAATTCTACCAAAAATTGAGAGAAGAGCTAACACCTATCCTACTCAAACTCTTCCAGAAAATTGCAGAGGAAGGGAAACTTCCAAACCCATTCTATGCTGCCACCATTACCCTAATACCAAAACCTGACAAAGATGCCACAAAAAAGAAAACTACAGGCCAATATCACTGATGAACATAGATGCAAACATCCTTAACAAAATTCTAGCAATCAGAATCCAACAACACATTAAAAAGGTCATACATGACCAAGTGGGCTTTATCCCAGGGATGTAAGGATCCTTCAATATCTGCAAATCAATCAGTGTAATACACCACATTAATAAATTGAAAAATAAAAACCATATGATTATCTAAATAGATGCAGAGAAGGCCTTTGACAAAATTCAACATCCATTTCTGATAAAAACTCTCCAGAAAGCAGGAATAGAAGGAACATACCTCAGCACAACAAAAGCTATATATGACAAACCGGCAACAACATTTTCCTCAATGGTGAAAAATTGAAAGCATTTCCCCTAAAGTCAGGAACAAGACAAGGGTGCCCACTTTCACCGCTACTATTCAACATAGTTCTGGAAGTTTTGGCCACAGCAATTAGAGCAGAAAAAGAAATAAAAGGAATCCAGATTGGAAAAGAAGTAAAACTCTCACTGTTTGCAGATGACATGATCCTCTACATAGAAAACCCTAAAGACTCCACCAGAAAATTACTAGAGCTAATCAATGAATATAGTAAAGTTGCAGGATATAAAATCAACACTCAGAAATCCCTTGCATTCCTATACACGAATAATGAGAAAATAGAAAAAGAAATTAAGGAAACAATTCCATTCACCATTGCAATGAAGAGAATAAAATACTTAGGAATATATCTACCTAAAAAACTAAAGACCTATATATAGAAAACTATAAAACACTGGTGAAAGAAATCAAAGAGGACACTAATAGATGGAGAAATATACCATGTTCATGGATGGGAAGAATCAATATAGTAAAAAAGAGTATACTATCCGAAACAATCTATAGATTCAATGCAATCCCTATCAAGCTACCAACGGTATTTTTCACAGAGCTAGAACAAATAATTTCACAGTTTGTATGGAAATACAAAAAACCTCGAATAGCCAAAGCAATCTTGAGAAAGAAGAATGGAACTGGAGGAATCAACCTGCCTGACTTCAGGCTCTACTACAAAGCCACAGTCATCAAGACAGTATGGTATTGGCACAAAGACAGAAATATAGATCAATGGAACAAAATAGAAGGCCCAGAGATAAATCGACACACCTATGGACACTTTATCTTTGACAAAGGAGACAAGAATATACAATGGATTAAAGACAATCTTTTTAACAAATGGTGCTGGGAAAACTGGACAAGCACTTGTAAAAGAATGAAACTAGAACACTTGCTAACACCATGCACAAAAATAAACTCAAAATGGATTAAAGATCTAAACGTAAGACCAGAAACTATAAAACTCTTAGAGGAGAACATAGGCAAAACACTCTCCGACATAAATCACAGCAGGATCCACTATGACCCACCTCCCAGAATACTGGAAATAAAAGCAAAAATAAACCAATGGGATCTAATTAAATTAATAGCTTCTGCACAACAAAGGGAACTATAAGCAAGGTGAAAAGACAGCCATCTGAATGGGAGAAAATAATAGCAAATGAAGCAACTGAAAAAGAATTAATCTCAAAAATATACAAGCAAATTCTGCAGCTCAATTTCAGAAAAATAAACGACCCAATAAAAAAAAAAATGGGCCAAAGAACTAAATAGACATTTCTCCAAAGAAGACATACGGATGGCTAACAAACACATGAAAAGATGCTCAACATCACTCATTATCAGAGAAATGCAAATCAAAACCACAATGAGGTACCACTTCACACCAGTCAGAATGGCTATTATCCAAAAGTCTACAAGCAATAAATGCTGGAGAGGGTGTGGAGAAAAGGGAACCCTCCTACACTGTTGGTGGGAATGCAAACTAGTACAGCCACTATGGAGAACAGTGTGGAAATTCCTTAAAATACTGGAAATAGAACAATCCCACTGCTGGGCATACACACAGAGGAAACCAGAATTGAAAGAGACATATGTACCCCAATGTTCATCGCAGCACTGTTTATAATAACCAGGACATGGAAGCAACCTAGATGTCCATCAGCAGATGAATGGATAAGAAACTGTGGTACATATACACAATGGAGTATTACTCAGCCATTTAAAAGAATACATTTGAATCAGTTCTAATGAGGTGGATGAAACTGGAGCCTATTATACAGAATGAACTAAGCCAGAAAGAAAAACACCAATACAGTATACTAACACATATATATGGAATTTAGAAAGATGGTAATGATAACCCTGTATGCAAGACAGCGAAGAGACACAGATGTATAGAACAGTCTTTTGGACTCTGTGGGAGAGGGTGAGGGTGGGATGATTTGGGAGAATGGCAATGAAACATGTATAATATCATATGAGAAATGAATCGCCAGTCTAGGTTCGATGCAGGATACAGGATGCTTGGGGCTGGTGCACTGGGATGACCCAGAGAGATGGTTACAGGGAGGGAGGTGGGAGGGGGGTTTAGGATTGGGAACACGTGTACACCCATGGTGGATTCATTTTGATGTATGGCAAAATCAATACCATATTGTAAACTAATTAGCCTCCAGTTAAAATAAATAAATTTAAATTTTTTAAAAAATCCAAAACAATTAACAAAATGGCAATAAGAACATACATATCAATAATTACCTTAAATGTACCTGAATTAAATCCTGCAACCAAAAGACATACACTGGTTGAACAAACATATGCTGTTTACAAGAGACCCACTTCATATCTGGCATGGCCTTTTCTGTTATGGGGCTCTTTGTGGTTCCTTTGATGATCTCCTCCCTCTAGTGACCCTTAGAAACATGTCTTGGCAAGGTTCTTGTTCCTCTCATTCAGGTGACCTCCAGACATGATCATTATGACCCCACCCACTCACTTACCATTCTAACCCACACCTTTCCTGTGATGGTCCATATTACACCTCCAATCTTTCTGCTGGGTGTTTTCCACTGGAAGGAAATCCTCTTGAGAAAGATCCTCTTCAAGAAGATTAAAGGCTTGATTGGTGATTCAGATGTATCTGGTGTGCTGAAAAATGTGATTATCTTGGTCCTGCCATCAGTGAAGAAGGCTTGTTCTCACTGTGTTTTCTGCTCACTCTGCCTTCTGAATGGCTCCAGCTAGTCACTCTGGATCCAACAAGAATGACTGGTCTCTACAGACAGGAATCTGATGTTGATCCCCATGTCTACCAGTCTCCTACACACACCAAGATCCCAGGGCACAGGTTACATTTGCTAAGCAGTTTTCATGTAGACAATTTACTCGGCTGATTCTAAAGGGGAAGTTCACCTTCCCCCAAAGGGAGTCAATGACCAGCATTGTTGTCATTTGGTTTATAAGTCATGTCTAGCTCTTTTGTGACCACATGGACTATAGCCCCCCAGGCCCCTGTGTCCATGGGGTTTCCCAGGCAAGAATACTAGAGTGGGTTGCCATTTCCTTCCCTGTGGGATTTTCCTGACCCAAGGATCAAACTTGTGTCTCTT
The DNA here is from genome assembly GCF_016772045.2 of Ovis aries. Lineage (NCBI taxonomy): Eukaryota > Metazoa > Chordata > Mammalia > Artiodactyla > Bovidae > Ovis > Ovis aries. Next base: position 116,327,990 of record NC_056054.1, read on the forward strand.
GTATTGGCAGGCAGTTTCTTTCCCACTGAGCCACCAGAGAAACCCAGTACAGCCACTGGCAACTCTTTAGAAAGATACTTGCCCTCTAGTCTTCCTCTCATCAATCATCTCACCTCTGCTTCCATGTCCTTGAGATATGTGAAGGGCCAAGAGCTGCTGGACAAGTTTTAAAATGTCCACTCACAGATATAAAGATCTGACACTTTTAAAAGATATATCAGCAATCCTAAAGGAATCAACTCTGACTATTTATTGGAAAGACTGATACTGAAACTGAAGCTCCAATACTTTGTTAAAGCCACCTGATGTGAAGAGCTGACTCATTAAAAAAGACTCTGATGCTAGAAAAGTTTGAAGGCAGGAAGAGAAGAGGACAACAGAGGATGAGATGATTGGATGGCACCACTGACAAAATGGACATGAGTCTGAGCAAACTCTGGGAGATGGTGAAGGACAGGGAAGCCTGGCATGCTGCAGACCACGGGGTTGCAAACAGTCAGACACAACTAAGTGACTGAAAAACAACAGCAATTAACACATCTTGCTCCTACCTTTGAAACCTCAGATAAATCTAAGACAACAGAAGTATATCCTTGTATACACAATGTAATTTCACATAGTAATGAGTGTTATAAAAAACAAGAAAACAGAGATATGACAGAGAATGTCAAAATGCTAAGTTGTAGGGACAAATCCAGATAGGGTCATAAGAGAAAACCAGTTGAAGGAAAAGACACTGAAGCAGATGCCTGAGCGCTAAGGGGTAAGTCATGCAAAGATCAGGGGCAAGAGCATTAAGCAGAGGAATTAGCAAATGTGCAAGCCCTAAACAGTAATGAAATTGATGTATTCAAGAAGTAAGAAGAAGGTCAATGCAAGAAGAGTTCAATGAAGGAAAGAAGTGACAGAAGTTAATATAAGAGAGGTGGGTAGAGACAAAATCAAGTGATCACACAAGGCTTTGAGAGTGATGGACATCTTTGAAGAATTTTGAGCAGCATAGTACTATGAGTCTGGTTTCGTATTTCAAACATCACTCTGGCTGTTAAATGAATTCTAGATGGTGGAGTTGTAACCATCCATATGTGCAAACTATGTTGAGGATCTAGTGAGAGCATCATGCTTGATGTGTATGTTCAGCTTAGTTATAAAACAGATACACACCAGGGCAATGAAGGAGAAATATGATGCTAAGACTCTTTATTCCTTTCTTGAAGTATTATTCAGTCCAATGTCTCAGATTTGAGACTAGAGGTTGGAAAGGATGTATTCAACATCCCAGCAAGAGTTGAAAACAACGTAGTAAACTTAACAAGTGTTAAGGAGAGACAAGAAAGCCTTATCTCTCCTTAGTAAGGAGAGATAAGAAAGCCTTCCTCAGTGACAAATGCAAAGAAATAGAGAAAAAACAATAGAATGGGAAAGGCTAGAGATCTCTTCAAGAAAATTAGAGATACTAAGAGAATAGTTCATGCAAAGATGAGCACAATAAAGGACAGAAATGGTATGGACCTAACAGAAGCAGAAGATATTAAGAAGAGGTGGCAAGAATACACAGGAGAACTGTACAAAATTGATCTTCATGACCCAGATAATCATGATGGTGTGATCATTCACCTAGAGCCAGACATCCTAGAATGTGAAGTCAAGTGAGCCTTAGGAAGGAACATTAAAAGCAAAGCTAGTGGAGGTGATGGAATTCCAGTTGAACTATTTGAAATCCTAAAAGATGATGCTGTGAAAGTGCTGCACGCAATATGCCAGCAAACTGGGAAAACTCAGCAGTGGCCACAGGACTGGAAAAAGTTAATTTTCATCCCAATCCTAAAGAATGGCAATGCTAAAGAATGTTCAAACTACTACACAATTGCACTCATCTCACACGCTAGCAAAGTAACACCCAAAATTCTCCAAGCCAGGCTTCAACAGTACATGAACCGTGAACTTCCAGGTGTTCAAGCTGGATTTAGAAAAGGCAAAGGAACCACAGATTAAATTGAAAACATCCGTTGGATCATACAAACAGCAAGAGACTTTCAGAAAAACATCTACTTCTGCTTTATTGATTATGCTAAAGCCTTTGACCATGTAGATCACAACAAACTGGAAAATTCTTCAAGAGATGAGAATACCAGACCACTTTACCTGCCTCCTACCAAAATCACAGTGTTTATAAGGATGAACCCTAGTCTGATCTCTCATCTGGGAAGTGCTTCAGTGATCACTGCCTGGTGTCACTTAGAAGAAGGAGAAAGGTGGGAGTTACTTCTTCAACCAGATCTTTGCAAAGGACAAGTGCCTGAACTTCAATTGATGACAAAATGCAGTGTCCAAGCAATGTGTAGTCTATTTGAAACAAATATTTTAACTTGAAAAAGATGTTATTTAAAAAAAAGAAAAAGATGTTATGTATATCGTAGCAATATAACGTTGGGTTTTTCTGATCCATAAGGAGCAAATTTATACCTGTTTCTGAATTAAGCACAAGATAGAGAACAGCTGTTAATATTTTTTAAGAATATTTTAAATGGTGATTTTATATAATTGAAGAAAAAGCCTTGCTAATTTTACCTAATGTTTCATCATTAATCTCAGGACAACTTACTTCAGGCCCCCCCCCCAAAAAAAGGAGGGGGAATCGTTTCCCAAACAGGACTATGAGAGTGGATGTAGGCACTAAATTCTTGAATTTTTCTAATCCATCTCTGACATAATAGAATCATCAATTTTGTGTAAGAGATTTAAATCTAAAACCTGAAGATGTTTTTAAAACAATATTAACAACTGTTAGCTTTTAAAAGAATAACTGATCACATTTGTCTTCAGTCATTATGCATTGCTTTGTTTCAATCACAGTAATTTTTTCTTCAGTGCTTTGTAATCCTACTATTAGGAAAAAGTAAAGGGCTCATTGCTGTGTGATTTTAGTAGATTTGGCTAAACTACTAACAGGGGATTTTAAAAGTATCTGAGGGATTTGATGGCTCCGTATAATGTTCTCCCTAGAGAAGACAATGGAACCCCACTCCAGTACTCTTGCCTGGAAAATCCCATGGACAGAGGAGCCTGGTAGGCTGCAGTCCATGGGGTCGCGAAGAGTCGGACACGACTGAGCGACTTCACTTTCACTTTCACTTTACCTGCCTCCTAAGAAATCTGTATGCAGGTCAGGAAGCAACAGTTAGAATTGGACATGGAACAACAGACTGGTTCCAAACGGGGAAAGAAGTATGTCAAGGCTGTACATTGTCACCCTGCCTATTTAACTTATATGCAGAGTACATCATGCAAAATGCTGGGCTGGATGAAGCACAAGTTGGAATCAAGATTGCCAGGAGAAATATCAATAACCTCAGATACACAGGGCTTCCCTGGTGCCTCAGAGGTTAAAGCGTCTGCCTCCAATGCAGGAGACCCGGGTTCGATCCCTGGGTCAGGAAGATCCCCTGGGGAAGGAAATGGCAACCCACTCCAGTATTCTTGCCTGGAGAATCCCATGGACTGAGGAGCCTGGTGGGCTGCAGTCCACGGGGTCACAAAGAGTCGGACATGACTGAGTGACTTGACTTTACTTACTTCAGATACACAGATGACACCACCCTTACAGAGAAAATGAAGAGGAACTAAGGAGCCTCTTGCTGAAAGTGAAAGAGGAGAGTGAAAAAGTTGCCTTAAAACTCAACATTCAAAAAACAAAAATTATAGCATCCGGCCCCATCACTCCACGGCAAATGGAAAAACAATGAAACAGTGGCAGACTTTATTTTCTTGGACTCCAAAATCTCTGCAGATGGTGACTGCAGCCATGAAATTAAAAGACGCTTGCTCCTTGGAAGAAAAACGATGGCCAACCTAGACAGCATATTTAAAAGCAGAGACATTACTTTGCCAACAAAGGTCCACCTAATCAAAGCTATAGTTTTTCCGGTAGTCAGGTATGGAGGTGAGAGTTGGACTATAAAGAAAGCTGAGTGCCAAGAAATTGACACTTTTGAACTATGGTGTTGGAGAAGACTCTTGAGAGTCCCTTGGACTACAAGGAGATCAAACAAGTCAATCCTACAGGAAATCAGTCCTGAATATTCACTAGAAAGACTGATGCTGAAGCTGAAGCTCCAATACGTTGGCCACATGTTGCAAAGAACTAACTCATTGGAAAAGACCCTGGTGCTGGGAAAGATTGAACGCAGGAGGCAAAGAAGATGACAGAGGATGAGGTGGTTGGATGGCATCAATGCACATGAGTTTCAGCAAGCCCTGGGAGTTGGTGATGAACAGGGAAGGGTGGTGTGCTGCAGTCCACGGGATCACAAAGAATTGGGCGACTGAACTGAACTGAACTGAAACATATTCAAGAGAAAAGCCTTAAAGAAAAGTTATTTGCACTCTATTTCTGCATAGCAAATTACTCCAAACTTGATAGCCTGAATCAAGGAAAGCATCTTTTTATAAAACCTAATTGTTTCTATGGGCTTCCCTGGTAGCTCGGCTAGTAAAGAATCCTTCTGCAACGCAGAAGACCCTGGTTCGATTCCTAGGTTGGGAAGATCCCCTGGAGAAGGAATAGGCTACCCAATCCCATATTCTTGTCCTTTCCTGGTGGCTCAGAGGTTAAAGCATCTGCCTCCAATGCGGGAGACCCAGGTTCGATCCCTGGGTCGGGAAGATCCCCTGGAGAAGGAAATGGCAATCCACTCCAGTATTCTTGCCTGGAGAATCCCATGGATGGAGAAGCCTAGTTGGTTACAGTCCATGGGGTCACAAAGAGTCGGACACAATTGAGCGACTTCACCTTCACCTTCACCTTCACATGGTAAAGAATTTGCCTGCAATGTGGGAGACTGGGTTTAATCCCTGGATTTGGAAGTTTCGCTGGAGGAGAGCATGACAACTCACTCCAGTATTCTTGCCTGGAGAATCCCCATGGACAGAGGAACCTGGCAGTCTATTCTCCATGGGGTCGCAAAGGGTCAGCCATGACTGAGTGACTAAGCACAGCACAGCACAATTGTTTCTATAGGTGAAGAGCTGAGGGAGGGCTCAGCTATTGGCTTCTGAGTCAGGGTGTCTCGCGGGGCTACGGTCAGATGGAAGCTGAAGCTGGAGCAGTGAGTAGAAGGTTCGAGGGGCTGGGTATGCATTACTCCATCTTCATTTAGTATTAGGGCTTCTCCATGTGGTTTCTCAACCAGGGCAACTTTGAATTTCCTCATATTATGGTGACTGCAGGGCAGTTGAAGAAGGCAATGGCACCCCACTCCAGTACTCTTGCCTGGAAAATCCCATGGACGGAGGAGCCTGGTAGGCTGCAGTCCATGGGGTCGCTAAAGGTCGGACATGACTGAGTGACTTCACTTTCATTTTTCACTTTCATGCATTGGAGAAGGAAATGGCAACCCACTCTAGTGTTCTTGCCTGGAGAATCCCAGGGACAGGGGAGCCTGGTGGGCTGCCGTCTATGGGGTCGCGCAGAGTCAGACACGACTGAAGTGACTTAGCAGCAGCAGCAGCAGGGCAGTTAAATTATTTACATGAAGGCTTAGGGCTCCAGTACAAGAATTCTAGCTCACCAGGTGGAAGCTGAATCTCTTCTGCCACGTTCTTTGGTTACAAATGTATCATAGTCCCTTTCAGATTCCAGAGGAAGGGATACAGAACCCCACCATTTCCCAGTGGAAAAAATGCCAAGGTCACATTGCTGATAAAGAATTGGAAGTATTATTGCAACCAACTTCTGAGGAGTTATTTATTTATTTGGCTTATATATCTATTTTATTTACCCTTCAGTTGCTAAGTCATGTCTGACTCTGTAACCCCATGAATGGCAGCATGCCAAGCTTCCGTGTCCTTCACTATCTCCCAGAGTTTTCTCACACTCATAGCCATTGAGTTGATGATGTCATCCAACCATCTCATCCTCTGTCACCCCCTTCTCCTGCTGTCAATCTTTCCCAGCATTACAGTCTTTTCCAATGAGTTGGCTCTTTGCATCAGATAGTCAAAGTACTGGAGCTTCAGTTTCAGGGTCAGTCCATCAAATGAACATTCCAGGTTGATTCCCTTTAGGATCGGCTGGTTTGAACTCCTTGCAGTCTAGGGGACTCAAGAGTCATCTCCAACACCATAGTTTGAAAGCATCAATTCTTTAGCACTCAGCTTTTTTCATGTTCCAACTCTCACATCCATACATAACTACTGGAAAAACCCACAATATGGACATTTGCCAGCGAAGTGATATCTATGCTATTTTATATGCTGTCTAAGTTTATCATCCCTTTTCTTCCAAGGAGCAAGTTTCTTTTAATTGCATGTTATCATATTACTCCTCTATATTATTGTCATATTTTTTTAATCAGCTCTTAGTTGTCCAGAATTTCATTCATTATATTCCTTAAGTTTATGTCCCCATGACAGTGTCACCATTGGCTCATATACTGGCTCAAATATTGTTGATTTATAAAAAAAAAAATTCAGATTTTTGTCTTCTCTTGAGAAATTGAATAATCCTCTAAAGCAATGGTTCTATTTCACAGCAAGGCAAAAATTAACGGCAACTCAGAGAGTTGTCCCTGTTCATACAAATTTCAGCTGTTTCCTGATCAAGAAATTTCATGTTAGTTGAACCACTGGGCTTGCACTGTTATTCTTCTAATCAAGTGGAAAGTAAACAATTATATTGTGTTGAGGAGGATTTTTTTTTTTTGCCTTTTTAAATTAAAGTATGGTTGCTATATAATACTATAAGTTACAGGTGTACACTATCGTGGCTCACAATTTTTAAAATTTGTACTCCAGTTATGGTTATTATGAAATATTGGTTATATTATTTTGTTGTAAAATATAATCTTGTAGCTTATTTCAAACCTAATAATTTGTACTTCTTAATTCCCTATGCCTATCTTACACCTCTTCCCTTCCTTCTCCCCACTGGTAACAGTGATTTGTTCTCTACATCTGTGAGTCTGCTTCTTTTATGTTATATTCACTAGTTTACTGTATTTTTAGATTCTATATATAAATGTTATCATACAGTATTTGCTTTCCTCTGTCTGATTTATTTCACTTAGCATAATGCCCTCTAGGTTCATCCTTATTACTGCAAATGACAAAATTTCATTCCTTTTTATGGTTTATATTCCATTGTATATGTATTAATATACCACATCTTTTTATTTATTCATCTGTCATTGGAAGCTTTGCTTGCTTTCATATTTGATAACGGTAAATAGTACTGCTATGAACATTGGGGTGCACGTATCCTTTTGAATAATTTTTTGCTTTTTTCTAATATATGCCCAGAAGTGGAATTATTGCAGCCAACTTTGGAAAATACAATCTGCCCATGATACCTAAGGTATAGAAAACTATTACAGGAAGGGTTAAGAGTATAGTGAAAACACAGGGAAGAAACAGGGAAAACGACTTTTGGCGATCAGAAGTATTTAGTGGTAAATCAAAAAAAGGGAATAGAATCAAGACACTTATTTTGTACAACACTAGGAACAAAAGTAATATCTGCCTATAACAATAGATGCCTATAATCATGTAGATCTCTATGTGTGTGTGCGCACACACACACACACATACACAACTATAGCTCCCAGAACCCTCTAGCCCAACACTGTAATGACTTCTACTCTGATCAGTATTTTTTATCCGCAGTGATTGTGGCAACTGGCGCCTGAGCTCCACTACCTCTATATACATTTATATATCCTTGGAGAGCTTCCTCTGACCTTCTGGAGAGGGCTTGCTAATGGTTGTCCTCTCAGCTCAGGGCAAAGTAATTTCCTTGGAATCCTATTGTCATCCATCCTCCTCACATGAACAGCCTGGAGAAGTGGAGTTGCAAAGTGCATGGCTTGGATGCCAGTGGATTGGCAGGGCTCCAGCTTCTTACTCTCAGCAACCTTGTTGTGCCATTTCATGTTAAATATAGAACATAAGTGGGCAGGGTGAGCATGCTAGTGTCCCAGACAAATTCTAATTCTTCCTGTTCCCCATCTATCACTATCTCTTTATCTCTCTCTTTTATGTACTTATCATCACAGTGCTTACTTAATTCCAGTCCTTTTATTTTGTAACAAGCTGATCCACACTTTTGTAGTGGGACAGTCTGCTTAAAAACATCACAACTAGATTTCCCTGGCAGTCCAGTGGTTAAGGCTCCACACTTCCACTGCAGAAAGCACAGGTTTGAACCCTGCTCTGGAAACTAATCCTGCCACCCATGCCCGTGCAATCAGAAAACAAGCAAAGAAACAAGACACATCACAATTACACATTCAACTAACTAATGTTAGTTGAAATTAACATTTCATCTAACCAGCACTATCTCACCAGAATCCTTAGTGAACCAGAAATGAGAGTAAAAAAACATCAAATCATAGAAGCCAACTTTATATTTTAAAAAGTTGCCAAGAGGTTTTGATTTGCATTTCTCTAATAATGAGTGATGTTGAGCATCTTTTCATGTGTTTATTAGCCATCCGTATGTCTTCTTTGGAGAAATGTCTATTTAGTTCTTTGGCCCATTTTTTGATTGGGTCGTTTATTTTTCTGGAATTGAGTTGCATAAGTTGCTTATATATTTTTGAGATTAGTTGTTTGTCAGTTGTTTCATTTGCTATTATTTTCTCCCATTCAGAAGGCTGTCTTTTCACCTTGCTTATATTTTCCTTTGTTGTGCAGAAGCTTTTAATTTGAATTAGATCCCATTTGTTTATTTTTGCCTTAATTTCCAGAATTCTGGGAGGTGGATCATAGAGGATCCTGCTGTGATTTATGTCGGAGAGTGTTTTGCCTATGTTCTCCTCTAGGAGTTTTATAGTTTCTGGTCTTACATTTAGATCAAGAAATGCAAATCAAAACCACAATGAGATACCACTTCACACCAGTCAGAATGGCTGTGATCCAAAAATCTGCAAGCAATAAATGCTGGAGAGGGTGTGGAGAAAGGGAACCCTCCTACACTGTTGGTGGGAATGCAAACTAGTACAGCCACTATGGAAAACAGTGTGGAGATTCCTTAAAAAATTGCAAATAGAACTGCCATATGACCCAGCAATCCCACTGCTGGGCATACACACCGAGGAAACCAGAATGGAAAGAGACACATGTACCCCAATGTTAATCGCAGCACTGTTTATAATAGCCAGGGCATGGAAACAACCTAGATGTCCATCAGCAGATGAATGGATAAGAAAGCTGTGGTACATATACACAATGGAGTATTACTCAGCCATTAAAAAGAATACATTTGAATCAGTTCTGTTGAGATGGATGAAACTGGAGTCGATTATACAGAGTGAAGTAAGCCAGAAAGAAAAACACCAATACAGTATACTAACACATATATATGGAATTTAGAAAGATGGCAATGATGACCCTGTATGCAAGACAGCAAAAAAGACACAGATGTGTATAGTGGACTTTTGGACTCAGAGGGAGAGGGAGAGGGTGGGATGATTTGGGAGAATGGCATTGAAACATGTATACTATCATGTAAGAATCGAATCACCAGTCTATGTCCGATGCAGGATACAGCATGCTTGGGGCTGGTGCATGGGGATGACCCAGAGGGATGTTGTGGGGAGGGAGGTGGGAGGGGGGTTCATGTTTGGGAACGCATGTACACCCGTGGTGGATTCATGTCAATGTATGGCAAAACCAATACAGTATTGTAAAGTAAAATAAAGTAAAAATAAAAATTAAAAAAAAAGAAAATAAATATAATAAGCAAAAAAAAAAAAAAGTTGCCAAGAGGGAGAAGAGGTGTGGGAGGGATAAATTGGGAGTTTGGGATTAGCAGATGCAAACTAATATATATAGGATGAATATCACTGTTTCCATTGTTTCCCCATCTATTTGCTATGAAGTGATGAGACTGGATGCCATGATCTTCGTTTTTTTGAATATTGAGTTTTAAGCCAGTTTTTTCATTCTTCTTTCACTATCATCAAGAGGCTCTTTAGTTCCCCTTTGTGTTCTGCCATAAGGGTGGTGTCATCTGCATATCTGAGGTTATTGATATTTCTCCTGGCAATCTTGATTCCAGCTTGTGCTTCATTCAGCCCAGCATTTAACATGGTGTTCAGTTCAGTCACTCAGTTCAGTTGACTCTTTGTGACCCCAAGGACTGAAGCACACCAGGACTCCCTATCCATCACCAACTCCCAGAGCTTACTCAAACTCATGTCCATTGAGTCAGTGATGCCATCCAACCATCTCATCCTCTGCCATCATCCCCTTCTCCTCCTACCTTCAATCTTTCCCAGCATCAAGGTCTTTTCCAATGAGTCAGTTCTTCACATCAGGTGACCAAAGTATTGGAGTTTCAGTTTCAACATCAGTCCTTCCAATGCATATTGAGAACTGATTTCCTTTAGGATGGGCTGATTGGATCTCCCTGCAGTCCAAGGGACTCTCAAGAGTCTTCTCCAACACCACAGTTCAAAAGCATCAATTCTTCTGCACTCAGCTTTCTTTATAGTCCAGCTCTAGCTTTGACTAGACAGACTTTTGTTGGCAAAGTAATATCTCTGCTTTTTAATATGCTTTCTAGGCTGGTCATAACTTTCCTTCCAAGGAGCAAGCGTCTTTTAATTTCATGACTGCAGTCACCATCTGCAGTGATTTTTGGAGCCCCCCAAAATAAAGTCTGTCACTATTTCCATTGTTTCCCCATCTATTTGCCATGAAGTGATGGGGCCAGATGCCATAATCTTAGTTCTCTGAATGCTGAGTTTTAAGCCAACTTTTTCACTCTTCTCTTTCAGTTTCATCAAGAGGCTCTTTAGTTCTTCTTCACTTTCTGCCACAAGGGTGCTGTCATCTGCATATCTGAGGTTATTGATATTTCTCCTGGCAATCTTGATTATAGTTTGTGCTTCATCCAGCCCAGCATTTCTCATGATGTACTCTGCATATAAGTTAAATGAGCAGGGTGACAATATACAGCCTTGACATACTCCTTTCCCAGTTTGGAACCAGTCTGTTGTTCCATGTTCAGTTATAACCATGTTCAGCTTCCTGACCTGCATACAGATTTCTTAGGAGGCACGTCAGGTGGTCTGGTATTCCCATCTCTTTAAGAATTTTCCATGGTTTGTTGTGATCCACACAGTCAAAAGTTTTAGCATTGTCAATGAGACAGAAGTAAATGTTTTTCTGGAATTCTGTTGCTTTTTTGATGATCCAGCAGATGTTGGCAATTTGATCTCTGGTTCCTCTGCCTTTTCTAAATTGAGTTTGAACATATGGAAGTTCATGTACTGTTGAAGCCTAGCTTGGAGAATTTTGAGCATTACTTTACTAGTATGTGAGTTGAGTCAATTGTGCAGTAATTTGAGCATTCTTTGGCATTGCCTTTCTTTGGAAATGGAATGAAAACTGACCTTTCCCATTTCTGTGGCTCACTGTTGAGTTTTCCAAATTTGCTGGCATATTGAGTGCAGCACTTTCACAGCATCATCTTCTAGGATTTGAAATAGCTCAGCTGGCTGTTTCTTTTTTCTGATATTGAGTTGTATGAGCTGCTTGTATATTTTGGAAATTAATTCTTTGTCATTTGTTTCCTTTGCTCTTATTTTGTCTCATTCTGAGCGTTGTCTTTTCACCTTGTTTGTAGTTTCCTTTGCTATGCAAAAGCTTTTAAGTTTTATGAAGTTCCACTTGTTTGTTTTCATTTATATTTCCATTACTCTAGGAGGTGGGTCATAGAGGATCTTGCTTTGATTTATGTCATCAAGTGTTCTGTCTATGTTTTCCTCTAAGAGTTTATAGTTTCTGGTCTTACATTTAGGCCTTTAATCCATTTTGAGTTTATCTTTGTGTACAGCATTAGTAGTGTTCTAATTTCATTCTTTTACATGCAGCTGTCCAGTTTTCCCACCACCACTTATTGAACAGGCTATCTTTGCCCCCACTGTATAGTCTTACCTCTTTTGTCAAAAATAAGGTACTCATAGGCAAAATGCACCTCTCCTATTACCTGTTTAGTGCAAGGCCACTAAATGAATGTCAGCTCTATAATCTTTGTCAACCACTCTAGACCTCAATTTCATAGTCTGTTAACTGAGAAAATGCAGTGGATAATTTCTCTGTCCCTATTTAGGTTTCTGACTTAAAGATTCAGAATATTGCATGTGGTATATCACAGTTAAATAGAATATTCAATTAATTAGAAAATTCATTACCTTCATTCTACTTAGTTAGGTTCTACTATAGTAGTGACAATAGTTGTAGAATTTACCTGTACATCATTAAATCTCATAAATGTTTTGAAATTTATTTATGCTCTTATTTTAACTTCAAAATCTCCATAACAAGTTGGTGACCCATATTTTTGTGTCCTACCAAGTAAATAATATTGAAGAGAGAGAAGCAATCATATAACAGGCAAGAGATTCTGTTTGGTATAGTTTGTATGGTTCTTCTTTTCTTGAGTTAGAAAAATACTTTAAGGTCTTTCAAAATGAAAAGTAAAACTATGGAGATGTAAGTCATTCAAAAATGTTCCTGTATCAGAACTTTATAATAATTTTTCACAGACACATAGAAGAAATACCTAAGCTCATCTATAGACCTAAGTCAAGGTTAAATTTAAATCAACTGTCTAAGAATTATATCTCACACATCTGTGTCTCTTTTGCTGTCTCTGTGGGAGAGGGAGAGGGTGGGATGATTTGGGAGAGTAGCATTGAAACATGTATAATATCATATGTGAAGCAAATCACTAGTCCAGGTTCGATGCAGGATACAGGATGCTTGGGGCTGGAGCACTGGGATGACCCAGAGGGATGGTACGGGGAGTGAGGTGGGACGGGGGTTCAGGTTGGGGAACACGTGTACACCCATGGCGGATTCACCATGGCGTGTACACTATGTTGATGCATGGCAAAACCAATACAATATTGTAAAGTAATTAGCCTCCAATTAAAATAAATAAATTTAAATTAAATAAATAAATAAAATCATGTTACCACACAAAATAAATGAATAAAAATTTTAAAAAATTATATCTCATAATTTTAGAGCACTTTCAAGTTAGCTAATACTTTCACAGACTTTATTTCATCTGAGTCCCACAAAGACCCTGAGTCACTGTTAACTTAAATGAAAGTGCTGATCTCATTTTATAGATGAATCAACTAAGATCAAAGAGGATAAGTGACTTGCCCCAAAACACAATAGTAATTAGAGAAAAAAATCAGGACCTATTAGAACCGTAGAATTCAAAGTTCATAGGAATCCTAATGGTCACCTAGTGAAATTTCTCATGAGGCATCAGTCCTATGGCAATGATGGCTAACCATCACAATTAGGGCCCCCATTTCCATAGTAGAGATTTATAACTGGGAGGTGTCTTTCCACCCAGGACCACATAACCCAGTCTTTCTGGTGTCTGCTGCTGCTAAGTCGTTTCAGTCGTGTCCGACTCTGTGAGACCCCATAGATGGTAGCCCACCAGGCTCCCCAGTCCCTGGGATTCTCCAGGCAAGAACACTGGAGTGGGTTGCCATTTCCTTCTCCAATGCATGAAAGTGAAAAGTGAAAGTGAAGTCATTCAGTCATGTATGACTCTTAGCCTACCAGGCTCCTCTGCCCATGAATTTTCCAGGCAAGAGTACTGGAGTGTGGTGCCACTGCGTTCTCCTTCTGGTGTCCAGATATGATCAATTATCACCTGTATCTGATATCTAGGTATGACCAATTATCAGCATGATTGAGCAGAAGTTCTCTTTATTTTTCCTCTATCCTTTTCCACCCTAATTCAGAGGACACTGAAGCTCAAGGAAATGGTAGCCAAAAATAGAAAGTGCCTTGAATCACCCAAAGGAAGAAAGTTGTCTGCCAACTGGAACACTTGTACATGAACAAGAAATAATCTGAATTTGTGTTAAAACAGCAGCATTAGATATTTACTGTTTTCCATAGTTAGCATTATCCTAAAAAATAAAATTGCTTACAAACCCCGTACCTCCAATTAAATAATACCGAGGGGATTGCTCCTACCATAGCAGTTCATTCCGTGTTTGAAGAGCTTCTGACTATGAAAAAGATTTCTCTGCATTAAGCAGATATTTTTTCCTGTTACTTCAGTTTGGTCTTGTTATGCCTCTTGAACACATACAAAACTGACCTTCCACTTATGTCAGCCTCTAACACATTATTACGATGATCTTTGTCATAGGAGAATGAGTCTTCATAGAAATTACATTTCCATTATAAGATTCTAAGTTTCTCCTCTCAGGCAATGCTTGCAATCTGGGACAAAGAACAAGGGTTTGATAAATACTGAATATCTTATGGAAGCTTGTCCTGATTTTGGAGTTGAGTTGTCACTTTTCTTCGAAGCATTTGTCAATTCATTGAGACCAAGTTAAGTTACTTCCCTGTTGTACCCTCACAGCAACTCACAACTTTTTCTATTGTAACCCACCCCGCATGATATTATAATTGTAAATCTATCTACATCTGAACTAAGACTATAACTAGCAAGAAGCCCCCTATGGCTCTTTCATTTTACCTGGAGCTACAGCTTATATAATAATTCCATGGGATTTCATCTCCATTATAGTCCTTCAGTACGTGCTATAAGGTGACCTTAAGATTCTCTTAGAGCCCAGAAAATAATGCTCATGTGCCTTTCTTTCTCTTTCCCTTAGGTTACCCCTCAGTCTACTTTGTGGGTACCTGGAAGTCTCATGTTACTGTTTCCCTTGCTCACTCATTTTCTATCACTCCCACTACACACACACACACACACACACACACACACCTGCTTCATCCTACCTGTGCTTCATCCCTTGCATTCAAGCAGAGCACCACTGATATAACAAATTGTAAACTTGCTATTAATATTGATACAACTTATAGCATAGCTTGAGAAATCACTATGCAAATTGCAGAAAGTAGGGAAAAACACTAAACCATTCAGGTATGACCTAAATCAAATCCCTTATGATTATACAGAGGAAGTGACGAATAGATTCAAAGGATTAGATCTGATAGACAAATTGCATGAAGAACTATGGATGGAGGTTTTTGAAATTGTACAGGAGGCAGGGATCAAGACCATTCCCATGGAAAAGAAACGCAAAAAGGCAAAATGGTTGTCTTAGAAGGCCTTACAAATAGCTGTGAAAAGAAGAGAAGTGAAAGGCAAAGGAGAAAAGGAAAGACATACCCATTTGAATGCAGAGTTCCAAAGAATAGCAAGGAGAGATTAGAAAGCCTTCCTTGGTAATCAATGCAATGAAATAGAGGGAAACAATACAATGGGAAAGTCTAGAGATCTCTACAAGAAAATTAGAGATACCAAGGTAATAGTTCAGGCTCCATAAAGGACAGAAATTGTATGGACCTAACAGAAGCAGAAGATATTAAGAGGTGGCAAGAATACACAGAAGAAATATACAAAAAAAAAGACCTTCATGACCCAGATAATCACAATGGTGTGATCACTCACCTAAAGCCAGACATTCTGGAATGAGAAGTCAAGTGGGCCTTAGGAAGCATCACTACGAACAAAACTAGTGGAGGTAATGTAATTAATTCCAGTTGAACTATTTCAAATCCTAAAAGATGATGCTGTAAAAGTGCTGCATTCAATATGCTAGCAAATTTGGAAAACTCAGCAGTGGCCACAGGACTGGAAAAGGGCAGTTTTCATTCCAATCCCTATGAAAGGCAATGCCAACGAATGCTCAAACTACTGCACAATTGCAATCATCTCACACATTAGTAAAGTAATGCTCAAAATTCTCCATGCTAGGCTTCAGCAATATGTGAACTGTGAACTTCCAGATGTTCAAGCTGGTTTTAGAAAAGGCAGAGAAACCAGAGATCAAATTGCCAACATCTGCTGGATCATCGAAAAAGCAAGAGAGTTCCAGAAAAATATCTACTTCTGCCTTTGACTGTGTGGATCACAATAAACTGCGGAAAATTCTGAAAGAGATTGGAATACCAGACCACCTGACCTGCCTCTTAAGAAATCTGTATGCAGATCAGGAAGCAACAGTTAGAAACAGACATAGAAAAACAGACTGGTTCCAACTAGGGAAAGGAGTATATTAAGGCTATATATTGTCACCCTGCTTATTTAACTTTTATGCAGAGTGCATCAAGAGAATTTCTAGGCTGGGTGAAGCACAAGCTGGGATCAAGATTGCTGGAAAAGATATCAATAACCTCAGATATGCAGATGACAGCACCCTTATGGCAGAAAGTGAAGAGGAGCTAAAAAGCCTCTTGATGAAAGTGAAAGAGGAGAGTGAAAAAGTTGGCTTAAAGCTCAACAGTCAGAAAACTAAGATCATGGCATCTGGTCCCATTGCTTCATGGCAAATAGATGCAGAAACAGTGGAAACAGTGACAGAGTTTATTTTCTTGGGCTCCAGAATCACTGCAGATGGTGACTGCAGCCATGAAATTAAAAAACACTTGCTACTTTGAAGAAAAGTTATGACCAACCTGAACAGCATATTAAAATGCATATACATTGCTTTGCCAACAAAAGTCCATCTAGTCAAAGCTATGGTTTTTCCAGTAGTCATGTATGGATGTGAGAGTTGGTCTATAAAGAAAGCTGAGTGCAGAAGAATTGATGCTTTTGAACTGCGGTGTGGGAGAAGACTCTTGAGCATCCCTTGGACTGCAAGGAGATTCAACCAGTCCATCCTAAAGGAAATCAGTCCTGAATATCCATTGGAAGGACTGATGCTGAAGCTCAAACTCAATACTTTGGCCACCTGATGTGAAGAGCTAACTCATTAGAAAAGACCCTGATGCTGGGAAAGGTTGAAGGCAGGAGGAGAAGGGGATGACAGAGGATGAGATGGTTGGATGGCATCACTGACTCAATGGACATATGTTTGAATAAACTCCGTGAGTTGGTGATGGACAGGGAGGCCTGGCATGCTTCAGTCCATGGGTTCACAAACAGTTGGACACAACAGAGCAACTGAACTGAACTGAAGACCCCTCCTTATGGTGAGGAGAACTCATGTGTAATG
Organism: Ovis aries; assembly: GCF_016772045.2. NCBI lineage: Eukaryota > Metazoa > Chordata > Mammalia > Artiodactyla > Bovidae > Ovis > Ovis aries. The sequence goes on from NC_056054.1 coordinate 116,345,011, forward strand.
GGCGATTGAGGAGCTGGATGGGGAAGGGAAAAGAATGAAAGAATTTGAAATCTCCTTCACTGCATGTGACTCTTAGATTTGTCTATATGTCTTCTCTTCTAAATTAGTATATGTTTATTTAGTCATTTATATAAAACTTCTGTAACACTTACTAAATGTTAGGATTATTCTAAGAGTTTTTGTAAATGTTAACTTATTTTACCGTCATAATCACTCCATAAGGCAGAGTATCTTGATGTCCCTATTTTATAGATGAGGAAATTGGAGACAGAGGTGGTGTAATTTGCCTAATGTCACTAACCTGTAAAGGCTGCCTCAGGATTTCATGGACTCACAAATTTATTATAAAAATAAATATATTGGATTATTTTTAAAAAACATTATAAACTGTTAAGGACATCAGTCCAATGTGCTGTGGTCACAAATGTCAACAAAATGATGAGTATTATTCACACAGGTATGGTAAAATACAGAGCAGACTACATTCAGCATTTGCCCAGAAAAGAGAATGAATATATTGCCCTCTGAAATACAACGCTCTTCTAATTCCTATACCTCTAGAAACAGACTGAGAAATTAGAACAAACCTAGAATGAGAACATTTTAATGGCTTAGAGCATGGAAAGTAGTAATCATAGAAGGACAGCCTGAAAAGGTTTAAATTACACTATGATTATAAAACAGCAATTCTCTGCCATTAGTATCCCATATAATATTTAACAACATTTCTTAATTTAGTTATACATACATATTTAAAGTCTCAGATTAAATAAAGTAAAATGTTATTTTAGAAATAATGTTTCTTCTAACTCACATTTCATGAAACAATTATGCTCAAACTCTTCATATGCACTTTTAGTATGAATAACTCTTTCATTATTAAAGTCACATTTTGAGTCATCTAGCACAGTTTTGCAAAGCACATCCTCTTCACTGTCATTGAAATCATTTGAGTTGCAGTACTTTGAATCCATTTCTGATGCCTCACCAGAAATTGGATTCCAAATCACAAGCACCCATTCACATAGCACTTGGATAATTCATTTCATTCGCATATTATAATAACAGCACTATAATTTATTACATGTTTTCTCTTCAATTTAATTACCTATCTGTTCTGCTTTTATAAAGTTGTTTACAATGACACCAAAAACTTGGAACTATGAGATTATACCCACCCAGATAATGGCTAAATTATGAAAATCTTTGTCTGCTTTTATTTTAATAATTTCATCAGATGATTTCTCTAACCAACACAAGGTAGCATTGACGGAAATGATCTGAGTATAATCTGTCTTCTTTGAAAAATACTTTATTGTTTCAGTTCAGTTCAGTTCAGTTCAGTCGCTCAGTCGTGTCCGACTCTTTGTGACCCCATGAATCGCAGCACACCAGGCCTCCCTGTCCATCACCAGCTCCCGGAGTTCACTCAGACTCATGTCCATTGAGGCAGTGATGCCATCCAGCCATATCATCCTCTGTCGTCCCCTTCTCCTCCTGCCCCCAATCCCTCCCAGCATCAGAGTCTTTTCCAGTGAGTCAACTCTTCGCATGAGGTGGCCAAAGTACTGGAGTTTCAGCTTCAGCATCATTCCCTCCAAAGAAATCCCAGGGTTGATCTCCTTCAGAATGGATTGGTTGGATCTCCATGCAGTCCAAGGGACTCTCAAGAGTCTTCTCCAACACCACAGTTCAAAAGCATCAATTCTTCGGTGCTCAGCCTTCTTCACAGTCCAACTCTCACATTAGTTATCTATCTGTTCTGCTTTTTTAAAGTTGTTCACAATGACACCAAACACTTGGAACTGTGAGATTATACCCACCCAGGTAATGGCTAAATTATGAAAATCTTTGTCTCCTTTTATTTTAATAATTTCATCAGATGATTTCTCTAACCAACACAAGGTAGCATTGATGGAAATGATCTGAGTATAATCTGTCTTCTTTGAAAAATACTTTATTGTTTAGGAAAATATATTTCAGAGAGCATGCCATAATATGAGAGATTGTAGGCTCAAAAGTAACCATTCCTTCTTTTCTAAGAGATTATTAAATGATCATTAAAAGATCATTCACACATACAGATGTTAATTATGATTTTAAAAATTATAATAAAAGCTAAAGCTTTATTATTTCTTTTATACTTTATTGCCTAGGGCTTTGATTGTTCATGATTCAAAAAGTTGCCAAACATTCATTGAACACTTACTTTGTACTGAGGGCTGATGTATATGATTTCCCAGAAGAAGTAAAATAACATTCAGGTATAAATTTAATTATGTCGAGCGTGCAAGTGAATTAATTGAGACTCAAAAAGTTTTTAAATACCTTGTTTCCCATAATCACTAAAGTGGTGAATTAGAACTGAGATGTCTCTGAATCTAAAACCCTTGTTTTTTCTATCATGTAAGAAAGCTCAAACTATTAGAACAAAGACCTATATCTCAAAGGTTTAGAGAAAAAATATAAAATAGAGTATATGTTACTTTATGTAATACAGGAATTTATGTTTTATAATGCCTTATAGTTTTTATAGTCTTTTTATTATCTCATTTTATAACTGTAAAAATTAAATGTCTCCCAAACAAGATATGGTCTAAAAACAGGAAGTGACTCATTAGCAGTAAGTATTCCTGGAGCCTATCCATTATAGTATGTTATCAAAACTTTAGAAGTTTATCCATCTGAAAGGTGAAAAGTGATATTTAATTGTCATTTTGTCTTATATTTCTCATTATAATAAGTGAGACTGAACATATTTTATTGTTTTCAGGTCCTATGCCTTTTTTTCCCCCTGTGAACTCTGCATTCATAACTTTCATCCATTTTTTCTATAGGGTATTTGCAGTTTTTTTTGTTTCTCTGTTTTAAGCTTTTTACATATTAGGGGCATTAACCCTTTGTGTTGTAATTTGCAAATATTTTTCCATATTATTGTTTATGTTTTTATTTAGTTTATAGTCTTTATTGTCATTACATGATGGAATTTTGGTTTTTGTTTATTTATAAAGTCAAATTTACTAACCTTTTTCCTCATTGCTTCCAGAGAGTGAGGCATGTCTTGTTTGTTTTTAGGTTGTGAAGGACTTCCCCTGTGTTTTCATCTAGTCTATCTATGGTTTTACTTTTCACCACTAGTATTCATTTGGAACTCATCCTGGTACATAGTGCAAGGAATAAACCAACTTATATCCTTTTCTATATATCATTCCAGCTCCTCTGTTTCTTTTTAATTCTTAAATTTTTGAATATGAAATTTTTTCATACATTACCAATCATAGAGCTTCCCTGGTGGTTCAAATGGTAAAGAATCTGTCTGCAATGCAGGAGACCCAGGTTCAATCCCTGGGTTGGGAAGATCCCCTGGAGAAGGAAATGGTAACCCACTCCAGTACCAATTTTGCCTGGAAACTTCCATGGACAGAGAAGCCTGGATGGTTACAGGTGATGGGATCACAAACAGCTGGATAGGACTAAGTGATGAACTTTCACTCTTCAATCATTAACAGTTTAAATGGCTATAGAATTCTTGATTGGAAATAATTTCCTTGGAATTTTTAGCACCCAGCATCCTCTTACACCCAATCCTGTTCTTGAGACATTCTGTGTCCTTCAAATTTCTTTTTTGGTGAGGAGGGGAGTGGTGTATGAAATCTGTTTTTTCTTCCCTCCTCTCTCTTCACGTCCTTTCCTTCTTTATCCATTTTTCGTCTCTTTTAGGTTAGGATCTTCTCTTGTGTGTTCTTGAAATTTCATGCCAAGATATCTTTCTGAGTTTATTATTTTTACATTGTGCTGAACACTTTGTGGATCTTTTCAATCTACAACCATATATCCTTTAACTTTTGAAAATTTTCTTATGCTATTCCTTTGCCAATATCTAGCTTTCATTTTCTCTACTTTCTTTCTAGATAACTAGTGGTAAAATGTGGATTAATTTTCTAATTTTCTTACCTACTTCTCTCTAATGTTTCATCACTTCAACTGATTCTACTTTCCAGGAGAGCTCCTAAATATTTTTCTCCAACTATAATATGGAAATTTATATTTCAACAGACTGGTTCCAAATAGAAAAAGGAGTACGTCAAGGCTGTATATTGTCATCCTGCTTATTTAACTCATATGCAGAGTACATCATGAGAAACTGTGGGCTGGAAGAACCACAAGCTGGAATCAAGATTGCCGGGAGAAATATCAATAACCTCAGATATGCAGATGACATCACCCTTATGGCAGAAAGTGAAGAGGAGCTAAAAAGCCTCTTGATGAAAGTGAAAGAGGAGAGTGAAAAAGTTGGCTTAAAGCTCAACATTCAGAAAACGAAGATCATGGCATCTGGTCCCATCACTTCATGGCAAATAGATGGGGAAACAGTGGAAACAGTGTCAGACTTAATTTTTGGGGCTCCAAAATCACTGCAGATGGTGACTGCAGCCATGAAATTAAAAGACACTTACTCCTTGGAAGAAAAGTTATGACCAACCTAGATAGCATATTGAAAAGCAGAGACATTACTTTTCAACAAAAGTCCGTCTAGTCAAGGCTATGGTTTTTCCAGTGGTCATGTACAGATGTGAGAGTTGGTCTGTAAAGAAAGCTGAGTGGCGAAGAATTGATGCTTTTGAACTGTGGTGTTGGAGAAGACTCTTGAGAGTTCCTTGCACTGCAAGGAGATCCAACCAGTCCATTCTGAAGGAGATCAGCCCTGGGATTTCTTTGGAGGGAATGATGCTGAAGCTGAAACTCCAGTACTTTGGCCACCTCATGCGAACAGTTGACTCATTGGAAAAAACTCTGATGCTGGGAGGGATTGGAGGCAGGAGGGAAAGGGGACGACAGAGGATGAGATGGCTGGATGGCATCACTGGCTCGATGGGCGTGAGTCTGAGTGAACTCCGGGAGTTGGTGATGGACAGGGAGGCCTGGTGTGCTGCAATTCATGGGATCTCAAAGAGTCGGACACGACTGAGCGACTGAACTGAACTGACTGCTTTTATCCAAACTTTTTCCCTGAATATTCTATTATAATAGTATTCTTGTCTTTGTTTCTTAGAAGCAATATTTTTCTCTTATTTCTTTGGAGATTATAATTTTGAGTGTTTATTTTATTTTTCCCACCTGCAATGTCAGTTTCTTCTAGGTCCATTTTTGTCTTTTTTGCTTTAGTCATTCTTTTTCATTCTGGAGGCCTTCCTCAACCATCTGACAACTTTGGCTTTTATTTTTAAGAGTGAATGTAGGGCTTTCTCTCAGAAAGCCCTGTAGGCAAAAAGTAGGGCTTTCTCTCAGAAGTTTCTTGAAAAAGAATAGGGATTAGAGATTGGCATTCAGTGGAAGCCATCGAATATCGTATCTCCAGAAACAACTCTTTCATTTTACAATGATGGGGGGTGGATAGAAGGAAGGAATGCAGCAGGTGTCTCTGGCTGCTGCACATGAGAAGAAAGTTGAAGTATATCATAGCATGCCATGTCGATTCTCATTTAATCCATTTGTTTTTAACCCATATCTCAATCCCGTACTCCTGTAAAACCACTGCTATCCCAGAGACTGATGTATATACTTTCTCCACAATGTAAACCTCTGTTCTACCACCAGGAGAAACTGGAGACCACACCTAACCCCTGCTTCATGGGCAGGAAAGTTCACACGGACTCCAAAGACTGTGTGAAGACTTTCGTGTAACACCACTTAGTGCAGTGGCTCACTTTGCCTTCCACATATGCCTCAAATAGTGAACTTCTCAGGGCTTTGCAGGATCAATCGGAACATTTCATAACAATGTCCAAAACTGCAGGTAATTAGTTATAACTTCATCCATTCCACTGACAAGTAACTCGTCTCTGCTTTTTTTTTTCCAAAATGCATCAAATTCTCCCACCTATGGTTATCACCTTTTCTTCTGCTGCTCTTGAGAGTTAATAATGGTTTTTAGTCCTTTTTTTTTTTTTCAGTGATTGATTCTATCCTACTTCAAATTTTTTTCTGCCAAAATATTCTGGCCCAAAGTAAATATACAAGCCCTATAATAATCTTATTTTGTCACCCACAGATAGATGGACAAATTCATAAAGAAATGAAAAAAGGGAAGAAGGCAAGAGGAAGGAAGGAAGGAAAAGAAACAGTTTAGATTTAAGAAAGGGTATGGCTTGCAGAGACTATATGACCCTGACATTTAATGTAAGAAATCTTGCCAAGTTATTATAATCTCTGGCATTTCCATTGAAAAAGAAATCCCCATGCCTGGCCCCAAAATTACACCTCCTGGCAGACAGTATGAAAGCCCTGGCTGCCTCTAACTATCATATATTCTCCCCTCTACCAGGCATTTTCCTGGATGAAAAGAAGAATTGGTAGAGTGAAGTGGAGGAGAAGGGACAGTGTGGAAGTATCCAGCTCTCCTCTTTGCCCAGCAGGGCATTAATATGCTTTCCAGCCAGCATCGAGAAACCAGCACCCACAGAGACCCTTCAACAGAGTTGCCCTGAACACGGAGTTGGACACGGTCCCTAACTTGGTGACCTTTTGAAAGAGATGTGCTCCCCAAATGCCAGCAGGCACTGCCAGGATGGCTGAAAGGAGCCTTTACTAGGTTTCCTAGGTTTCTGCAAACACACTTCAAGAAGGTTATATGTGGTTTGTGCTGAGATGGTAATAAATTAAATTATAGCTCTGGACTAATTATCTACCATATAATGGTAGATTGTTTCACTCCCTGAAAAATCAGAGACTCAGTACTTTTTCAGCTGCCTTCAATTTTCCAAGCAGATGTCCTAGAAATTTTTAAAGAACAGGTTCTGTTCTCATCTGAAAATCTGCCATCTTATAAACACAGCAATTCTGATAGTCAAAAAATGTTTATACTTTTACTATGCCATTCACTTTTAAAGTGTCAAGTGATAGCAGATAAAACTTCTTTTCTCAAGTGTCCTTGTCACTGTCCTAGTTCAGGTTCTCATTCCTGCTAGTTTACTGCCACAGTCTTCTATCTGCCCTCAACTTTAACCTTCCCCTTGATTCAAATCTTGGGCTATCTGACTTCAGGAGTACGCTCTTTCTTTCTAGCCTGCTCAGCTGATGTAATAAGGAAAAGAATGCACCTCTGAGTAAATTAACCCTCTTTCTCTCTCTTTCTCTCTCTCTCCCTGATTCCCTCTCTCCATCTTTCTGTAGTTCATGCTGTCACAGACCCTAGAAACCCACTTTGCTTATCTTTGAGTGCTTAGATAATCTACTATAGTGTCTGATTCATAGTAAATGTTCAGTGAATATTTATTAAAGAAATAAACCATTAATGTACAGAAGTCATAATTTTACAGCAAGTTGTGACTTTCTTGAATAGATGAAGTACCTGAAGTAAAGGAGCAGACAAAGCAAATAACTGGATTGGGTGGATTGTTCCAGAGTCTGCACCAGGTGGATGTGTTGGAGAGAGAAAGAAACAAGGTGACAAGAGTCCTTGTTGGTTGTCTGTTTTAAATATAGCAGTGTGCACATGTCAATCCTAAACTCCCAATCCTCACCTCTACCCTTAACCCTGGAAACCATAGGTTTGTTCTCTAAACCTGTGAGTCTATTTCTGTGAGTTGACTAAACAGAGAGGATGAAATGGTGTTTCTGCTGATCTGGGGAAGATAAGAAGTAAAGACTTAAAGTGACTCATAGTTTTGAAGAAAATGGGGCAGTTCAGGGATAGAAGGCCTTGAAATATAAAAATGAATGTAGTGCAAGTGAGATGAGCAACTTAGATAGAAAAGAGACTATGCAGAGATATACTTGTGGGTAAGAGGTGGAGAAGTAACAGACCAATGCAAGGAGCAAGAATGGCCACAAATGGAGACCAAGAATTACATTAATAGAAAAGTTTAAGCAACTAGAATACATCAAAATTGCAAGGCAGTATTGCCAGAGTTCAGAATGGCATCCATTCTAGAAATCACCTGCCAACGCTTTAGCTGGTCACGCTGACAGATGATACATGCCTTGAACAAAGAAAGGTTTTGGCATGAAGGTGAAGGGAGCATGATTTATTCCCTTCTCAACAAACAAGAGCCTACGCTGGATATAAGCAGGTAAGATTTGCGCACAAGATAGACTAAACAATGCAGAGTTTCGAATGTAATAGAAACTGCTCCAAAAGAGTCGGAAGAGCACAAAGAAAGAAATATTGAGTACATGCTGAGAGTCATTACGGACCCTTAAAGAGATTTTGCCTGGAATGGAAAATTCTTAAAGATTTAGGATTACCAGACCACCTTACCTGTCTCCTGAGAAATCTGTATGTGAGTCAAGAAGCAACAGGTTAAAACCAGACATGGAACAACTGACTGGTTCAAAATCAGGAAAAAGACTGCGTTAAGGCTACATATTGTCACCCTGCTTATTTAACTTCTATGCAAAGTACATCATGCGAAATGCAGGGCTGGCAGAAATATGAACAATCTCAAATATATAGATAATATTAATACCACTCTAATGGCAGAAAGTGAAGAGGAACTAGAGCTTCCTGATGAGGGTAAAAGAAGAGAGTGAAAAAGCAGGCTTAAAACTCAATATTCAAGAAACTAAGATTATGGCATCCAGTCTCATCACTTCATGGCCAATAGAAGGGGAAATTGTAGAAGCAGTGACAGATTTTATTTTCTTGGGCTCCAAAATCACTGCAGATGGTGACTACAGCCATGAAATTAAACTTGCTCCTTGGAAAGAAAGCTATGACAATCCTAGACAGTGTATTAATGGTATGGAGAGGTAGGTGGGAGAGGGGTTCAGGATAAGGAACATGTGTATACCTGTGGCAGATACATGTTGATGTATGGCAAAACCAATACAATATTGTAAAGTAATTAACCTCCAATTAAAATAAAAATTTTTTTAAAGGCAGAGACATCACTTTGTCAACAAAGGTTCATATTGACAAAGTTATGGTTTTCCAGCAGTCATGTATGGATGTGAGAGTTGGACTATAAAGCAAGCTGAGCACCAAAAAATTGATGCTTTCGATTTGTGGTGCTGAAGTAGACTCTTGAGAGTCCCTTGGACTGCAAGGAGATCAAACCAGTCAATCCTAAATGAAATCAACCCTGAATATTCACTGGGAAAACTGATGCTAAAGCTGAAACTCCAATATGCAAAGAGCTGATCCACCTGATGCAAAGAGCTGACTCACTGGAAAAGACCCTGATGCTGGGAAAGATTGAAGGCAAAAGGAGAAGGGGCCAGCAGAAGATGAGATAGTTAGAAAGCATCACCAACTCAATGGACATGAATTTGAGCAAACTCTGTAAGATAGTGGAGGACAGAGGAGTCTGGTGTGCTGCAGTCCATGGGGTTGCAAAGGGTTGAACACAACTTAGTGACTGAACAGCAACAACAAATAAAAAGCGTGAGTGATCTGCTATTTTTTGTTCACTTCTCATTACCTATTAATTCTGACTGTATGTATATATTGGGTTCTTCATAACAGACTTACATATTGGCAGAGTCAAATACATGCCTCAATAGTCTGATTCTAGGACTGAAGGAAGTCTCATTATCTCTTGCCAGCCTGAAATGCAGCCAAGGGGACTGGTTATAGATTCAGAAAGTCATATGAATGTCATTTCTGCAAAGAGTAAATAATAGTTTAACTTCTCCCTGTAGAGAAAGGATGGAGAGTGGGAATGAAGACAGCATGCCAAGAAGGAAAAAAATTAGGTTACAGAACATTTTATTGGAGATGAAGGCATTAAGATGTGGAGAAAGAAGAATGCAGAAAAGGATAGGTAAGCTATCTCAAAGGCAGTTCTACCTTGCCACTCACTGTCACTAAGGACCTGGGCTGTTTATGCTTGTTCTCAATGACTCATGAACCAAGAACTCTGGTTCCACTTCCCACTGCAATTGGGAAACTATGCTTTTGACTTGAATTGAGGACTATACATCACTAGAGACACAGTGAAAAATTAAACAGAAAAACAAGATAGGCTAAATGAGATACATAAGGTACTTATTTGCTGCATAGTTAAGAATATGACAACTGCAGAATCCTGTATCAAAGTCAACTGTTAATTTTGATTTCTTCACATTATCTCTTTGCTGGGAAATATAATGACTGAAAAGTTTTCTCTCCCTCCCCACCCATTTCTTTCTCACTCTTTATCTCTTTTCTATATGTCATCTGTCTTCTGTTTCTGTCTCTTTCTTACTTATTATCCTTCTCTTCTCCCACCCCCTTCCCATCCCCTCTTCTGCTCCTTTTTTTCTCCTTATCTTTCTCCCTCTTTCCTCTCTCTCTCTCTCTCCCTATCAAGAGCTACCAAGGGAACATTTCATGCAAAGATGGTCTCGATAAAGGACAGAAATTGTATGGACCTAACAGAAGTAGAAGATATTAAGAAGAGGTGGCATTTGAGTATTTAAATTAACTTTGCTGCTGCTGCTGCTAAGTCACTTCAGTCATGTCCGACTCTGTGCGATCCCATAGATGGAAGCCAACCAGGCTCCCCTGTCCCTGGGATTCTCCAGGCAAGAACACTGGGGTGGGTTGCCATTTCCTTCTCCAATGCATGAAAGTGAAAAGTGAAAGTGAAGTCGCTCAGTCATGTCCGACCCTTAGCGACCCCATGGACTGCAGTCTACCAGGCTCCTCTGCCCACGGAATTTTCCAGGCAAGAGTACTGGAGTGGGGTGCCATTGCCTTCTCTGTAAATTAACTTTATGTAGGTATAATTTACATACAAATGGACATCCATTCTAAGTGTACATTTTGATGAATCCTGACAAATGTACACACTTTGGCGACCATTTTCACAATTAACATACACATTATTATGACTCCTGCCCCAGAATTTCCCTTTTCCTTTTCTCAAGCAATACCCCTATCTCTGATCCAAGGTAAGCTCTGATATATTTTCTTTCACTATAGATTAGATTGTCTTTTCTAGATTTTCCAATGAATGGAATGATACATTATACTCATTTGTGCCTGCCATCTTCTCCTCAGCAAAATGAATTTTAGATTCATCATGCTGTTACACGGTGTCAGGCTCAGTCTTTATTTGCTGACTAGTCTACACATGGACACCATCAGATGGCCAACACTGAAATCAGATTAATTATATTCTTTGCAGCCAAAAATGAAGAAGCTCTATACAGTTAGCGAAAACAAGACTGGGAGCTGACTGGGAGCTGACTGTGGCACAGATCATGAACTCCTTATTGCCAAATTCAGACTGAAATTGAAGGAAAACTGAAATAGGGAAAACCACTAGACCACTCAGGTATGACCTAAATCAAATCCCTTACAATTATACAGTGGAAGTGAGAAATAGATTTAAAGGACTAATTCTGATAGACAGAGTGCCTCATGGACGGAGGTTCATGATATTGTACAGGAGACAAGGATCAGGACCATACCCAAGAAAAAGAAATGCAAAAAAGCAAAATGGCTGTCTGAGGAGGCCTTACAAATAGCTGTGAAAAGAAGAGATGTAAAAAGCAAAGGAGAAAAGGAAAGATATACCCATCTGAACTGAACTGAACTGTTTCCACTCTGTTAATAATACCAGCACCATATGGTAAATGTATGTTTAATATTATAAGAAACATCTCAGTCAGTTCAGTTCAGTCTCTCAGTCATGTCCAGTTCTTTGCGACCCCATGGACTGCAGCATGCCAGGCTTCCCTGTCCATCATCAACTCCCTGAGTTTACTCAAACTCATGTCCACTGAGCCAGTGATGCCATCCAACCATCTCATCCTCTGTCAACCCCTTCTCCTCCTACCTTCAATCTTTCCCAGCATCAGGGTCTTTTCCAATGAGTCAGTTCTTTGCATCAAGTGGTCAAAGTATTGGAGTTTCAGCGTCAGTCTTTCCAATGGATATTCAGGACTGATTTCCTTTAGGATGGACTAGTTGGATCTCCTTGCAGTCCAAGGGATGCTCAAGAGTCTTCTCCAGCACCGCAGTTCAAAAGTATCAATTCCTTGGCACTCAGCTTTCTTTATAGCCCAACTCTCACATCCATACATAACTACTGGAAAAACCATAGCCTTGACTAGAGGGAACTTTGTTGGCAAAGTAATGTCTCTGCTTTTTAATATGCTGTCTAGATTGGTCATAGCTTTTCTTCCAAGGAGCAAGTGTCTTTTAATTTCATTCCTGCAGTCACCATCTGCAGTGATTTTGGAGCCCCCAGAAAAATTAAGTCTCTCACTGTTTCCACTCTTTCTCAGATTTGCCATGAAGTGATGGGACTGAATGCCATGATCTTAGTTTTCTGAATGCTGAGTTTTAAGCCAACTTTTTCACTCTCTTCTTTCACTTTCATCAAGAAGCTTTTTAGTTCTTCTTTGCTTTCAGCCATAAGGGTGGTTATACATATCTGCATCTGCATATCTGAGGTTATTCATATTTCTCCCTTCAATCTTGATTCTAACTTGTGCTTCATCCAGCCCGGCATTTCACATGATGTACTCTGCATACGTTAAATAACTAGGGTGACAATATACAGCCTTGATGTGCTCCTTTCCTGATTTGGAACCAGAAACATTTGGACTGGTTCAAAATGACTATATCACTTTTCATCCCTACCAACAGTGAATGAGAGTCCCATTTGGTTCAAATCCTTGCCAACTCTCCATACTGTCTGCTCTTTTAATTTTCATCATTCTGAAGGATACATGCTGGCATAACAATGTGATTTTCATTTTTATTTTCCTGGTAAGTAATTATGTTGCACATATTTTGGTGTGCTTAATGGCCATTCATTTTTCTTCATCTGTGGAGTATCTATTCAAACTATTTGCCCATCTTTATTATTTTTTTCTTTTTTAATTGAATTGTGGGAGTTCTTTATATATCATGGATACAAATCTTTTGTTAGATATAAATAGCAGTGGTCAAATGCGATTTTAATTTGGCAAATTTTAAATATAGCAACACTGGTCATAGAATTCTAGAACTATAAAATAAATGTCTCAATAAACATTGGCTTTAAGGAACCTCTGAACTCTCAGCTTCAGGACAAAAGTCCCCATTTTTTGTGTCAGTATTTTTCTCGTATACTCTGTTTAATTTTTCTACAAAAATATTTGTTTGGTTAAAACCTTTTGCCCTAATGAATTTGACCTTGATATACTGGGATAATGAGATTTTCATTCAAATTTTAGTGTATTCTATAGAAAACTATGTGTAAGAGTTTGTTTGTTTGTAGGGGTTGATAAACTGTAAAGAGCCTGGTAGTAAAAATTTTGGCATGGAGGATCAAAGGTCTCTTTCAAAATTACTCAACTCTGCCTCTACATGGCAGAGAGTGTGCTGCCACAGACAATACATGAATGAATACATGTCCCCATGTTCTAAAGAAAACTTTTTTATAAAATAAGTGGTAGTCTGGATTTGGCTTCCTGACTCATTATAGTATAAATGTGCTTACATACACACACATACACACACAAATATGCCAAAAATAGTAAACTAAATAAGAATGTTAGTTTATTAATAGTTTTGTGAATTATATCCCTAACAATTATCTCCATACCACTGCAAAATTGGTCAGACTCTGGCACTGTTGAGGTAAATTTTCAGGTTCAACCTCAGTGTCATTTGGTTAAATTTATAGAGAAAACATTTCTACTGCAAGGTCACAAAATGCGGTCTTATCTCTGATCAGCTATCACATAAATCTATGCCAGTCATCACAAGGGAAACTGGTGGATCAATTCAAACTTACCACTCCCTTCAGTAAAGTAATTCTAAATCCATATGAGGCTGAAGAGGCAGAAGTAACACCATCTAAGGAAACACTCAGAATCTGTAAAACTATTACACCAGAATAATGTATATATTATTTAGGATGAGCCTGTGTGTTTATAAGCAAATTACTCTAAAATTCTAACTCTTTTAGGACCCAGATATTAGTGACTAAGGGTTTCGCAGGTGGCTCAGTGGTTAAGACTCTGCCTGCCAATGCAGGAAACGCAGGAGACGTCGGTCTGATCCCTGGGTCAGAAAGATCCCCTGGAGTAGGAAAATGGAAACCTGCTCCAGTATTCTTACCTGCAAATTTTCATAGTTAGAGGAGCCTAGTGGGCTGCAGTGTGTGGAGTCACAAAGAATTGGACACGACTGAACAACCAAGCACACAGTAAGAGATAAATAACAATAACAAATCTTCCTTTGATCCACCCTTATGCACCATAGTACCTAGAGTGCTCAATAATCCCTATGAATATATACATCCTCTATCTTCACTTGTATCCAAAATGTATTGAGCTTAAGACCCAGTTAGTAAAATACTAATTCCACTTTATTACCCCAAACTGGTTCATCATCCTGAGTTTCTGAATGTTATTAATCCTACATGATTTTTTCAGTCATCCAGCCAAAATCCTACCTTTGACCTGGATGGCACAAGAATCGACTGAGGTTAGAGCTTATCTGAGAATAAACAATAATTCTCTAGTCTGGAGAACCCAAAATTATTAGAAATGTTCTCATACCTTGTTAGTTTTTAGACCCATCTTAGACCCAAGTGCTTATTTCTCCTTCTTATAAGAAGCATTTTAAGATTTATTTCCTTTGATACTTACAACACAAAATCATTAACTATTATTATTACAATTTTAAATGAGAAAACCAAGGCTTAAAGAGGTTATGCAACCCACACATTTACACAGATCATTAGAGTCAAGGTTTTCATTCAGTAAGACAGAGTCCCAAGACTTGAGGAGTTTGTGATCTAGTACAACAATTTAGGCACATGCAAAATTTAAGCAATAAAGTCAAATATGTGTTATGAATGAAGTATCTACAGGGACCATCCGAGGCACAATAGAATAGTGGAGCCTGCGGGGCCAGAACAAAATGAAAAGTTTTAGTATTTTTTTCTTTAAATCAGCAGGACTTCTAGGCCAACATTCAGCTTAGCTTTTGCCTGGAGGTATTGTGTATTGAGCACTCAAGCACATTAGGAAGAAAGTTTAAAAGAAAAATGAGGTCAGGGCCTGGAAGCAATGAAGCAAAGGTGATGGGATCAGAAAGTTCAGCACAGGGAGACATGGTAAAGCAAGCATTCTGTGGTTTTGAAACTGGACCTCTGATGTCATAGGCCATAATATCATGTTATTTCTCTCTCTCTCATGAGCTCCTACAGATGTCCATCCTATAGAAAAGTAAAAGCTAAAATATGTACTAGAAAATTCTATGTATCCAACGCGTCTTAGTTTTAGGTTTCTGTCAATATTGGTCAAAAGTCTCTGGAGTCTACACAAAGACTGGGCTATTAAAAAGGGGTGACTTTTGATTCTTCAAGACCAGGATGAGAGGTGGGAATTACCCGCTGACACCCAGAGTCTCATGTTAGCCTCTTGCCTCCGGATTCTCTGAGAATCTCCTCAAGAAGACTCTTCAACTGTCAAATACTTCACACGTTGTCACCAAAAATGTTTTGGCAGAGGCATCATCTTTAAGTTTTGACATAATCCCGAAGAGAGACTTTTTCAATTATTACTAATGGAACATTACACTCCTCTTTGGGAACTTCTGCATGAATAAAAAGGGTCATTAATGACATCTACTCTCAGCCCGGAAATCATTAGTCAGTGCTTGGTGCAAGGCTTTTTTTAAGCACCTCGTAATTTTCCACTCCCCCATCACCTTTCCAACTCAAATAGCAAGTTATTGAGTTGACTATAATAAAGTCAGTGGTATTGATTCCCTGCAGGTGAATGCTATTTATTCTCCATTGTTTTATTTCCCATTTAACATAATAATATCTCACATTCCTATAGCACTGCTCCTTCTGAAGTGTTTTGCCAGTTCAGTGTTATTTCCTGACACTGAGTAATAGGAACTGCTTTGGGGGTAGCTCCTATGTTCACTTTCACGTGTGAAAGACTAACTCAGGCTATTGAAACACTGCACTGGGAAGCCTTACCTATCTAAAGTGCATTGCAGGAAAATTGCTAAGGAATACTTATGCCTACTTCATGGCCAATTCCACACCTAAACCCAGTCAAGAAAAGAGGCGATCTATTTAAATGTTTACTTACATTATCCACAAGACGATTCCCACCATTGAGCCAAAACAAACAGACTTTTGAAGGTCTAAAAATGTCAAATTGATCATACCTCTTATTTCAGCTAACTAACCTGTATGGTATACCATTATATCTGATAAGATAGACCAATGGTTCTTAACCTCTCTTTCCTAATGTGTTCAAATATGCAAGACAGATAAAATAGTAGTTTAATTTGTTTCCCAGTAATTATGACTCAAAGCATTGTTTCCTAACATAGGAAAACTTATGGGAGCACAAATGAGCAGAGTGATTATAATAAAATAACCCTGAAACTACTCTGATTTATATAAAAAGAAAGTCAACCACAAACTTTGGTCCTTTATTAGGAGCAATTTGCCTTTGATATACCTCATAACACACCAGTAACAAAGCATATTATCAAAAATTGCTGGTTATATTGAAAATTACGGACATATTATTTCAGTATCAATGAAATTTATTGATTCCTTCTCCCCCTACCATCTGTAATGATAGTTTTATCATAAAGGAAATCATAGTTTATCATAGTTTTATCATAGGAAATCATAAAGATTATCTGCATGTATGGCTATAATTTCAGTTCAGTTCATTTCAGTCGCTCAGCTGTGTCTGACTCTTTGCAACCCCATGGACTGCAACATGCCAGGCTTCCCTGTCCATCACCAACTCCAAGAGCCTACTCAGACTCATGTCCATTGCATCAGTGATGCCATCCAACCATCTTATCCTCTGTGGTCCCCTTCTCCTCCCACCGTCAATCTTTCCCAGCATCAGGGTCTTTTCCAATGAGTCAGTTATTTGCATCAGGTGGCCAAAGTATTGGAGTTTCAGCATCAGTCTTTCCAATGAATATTCAGGACTGATTTCTTTTAGGATTGACTGATTAGATCTCCTAGCTGTCCAAGGGGCTCTCAAGAGTCCTCTCCAAAACCACAATTCAAAAGCATCAATTCTTCAGCGCTCAGCTTTCTTTATGTCCAACTCTCCAGTCATCCATACATGACTACTGAAAAAACCATAGCTTTGAGTAGATGGACCTTTGTTGGTAAAGTAACGTCTCTGGCTTTTAATATGTTGTCTAGGTTGGTCATATATTGAAAGTATTCTGGATATTCATAACATTAAAATGCTTTCTTAACAAATGTTAAAAAGAAACAAGTGATGTCTTTATGGTAAGAAGAGCTTCCATGACTAAAAACAGAATTATATCTAGAAAATGTAGTATAGCATAGTTGATAAGAGGCTTCTGTGGTAGCTCATCTGGCAGAGTCCGCCAGAATTAGCATTGCCGGAAACCCTGGTTCAGCTCTTGGATCTTACCCTGGGGAAGGGATAGGCTACCCACTTCAGAATTCTTGGGCTTCCCTGCTGTTTCAGATGGTAAAGAATCCACCTGCAATGCAGGAGATCTGTGTTCGATCCCTGGGCTGGGAAGATCCCCTGGAGGAGGGCATGGCAACCCACTCCAGTATTCTTGCCTGGAGAATTTCCATGGACAGAGAAGCCTGGTGGGCTATAGTCCATGGGGTCACAAAGAGTCTTGACACAACTGAGTGAATAAGCACAGCACAGCACAGCACCTGGTTGATAAGAGCACAAACTCTGGAGCAGACTGCTAAAGTTTGATCCTTGTTCTACCACTTACTGGCTGTGTGATTTGGGGCAACATGTTTACCTTTCTGTGCCTCCATTTCTTCATCTGTAACATGAAAATAATAATAGCACATACCTTACAAATTTGTTGTACAGATTATATATAAATCAATTGGAACATTGCTTCATGCACAGATAGTAAGTATTCGATATATGTGAACTTTTATTATCATCTAAGGAATAAGTGATGTTGATAGGGTGTCAGATTCTTTTAATTTTTACTTAAAAATCTCAAACACATGTAAATAATGACTTTTTCATTTGAATGGAAACATGAAAAAAAATGAAAAGCTGAAGATTACATTTTTTCTCTTGTATTCATTCTCCTCTTTAGCTCAAAGCACAAAATCTATTGATAAATATAGTTGCTTGAGGTTGTAGAAGCAGGGTGAAACAAGATTAAACTATATATAGATATAGTATTGGTTTGTTTGCTAATTTAGCATTTTTGCTAAGGCTATGTTCTGTGAGTGAAGCTAGAGGTGGGCTCTTTTCCACATAACTTCAACTTATGAGATGGAAGCTCCATCTTGGAGTGGCATTTTGAAGAGTATCAGGACCCCAATGTCCCATTTCTGGATTTAGTTTTATATACTATGTAGAGAAGACTGTCCTTCAAGTTGCAATTTTCAGACCACAACAGACAAATGTAAATACATAACATTCACTACATATATAAGTAGAACTTAATACACCAAAATGTGAAATAGATGTTATATCAGTTGGGAATGACTGAAAGTATTAGTCACTTAGTCATGTCCAACTCTTTGTGACCCCACAGACTGTAGCCCACCAAGCTCCTTTGTCCTTGGGATTTCCTAGGCAAGAATACTGGACAGGATAGTCATTCCCTTCTCCAGGATATCTTTCAGACTCAGGGATCAATCCCAGGTCTCCTGTATTGGAGGCAGATTCTTTACCATCTGAGACACCAGGGAAGCTCCTAGAAATGATTGCTGCCTACTACTAATAGAAATTAAAAATGTGTAGCTTAAGCAAGGTAAAAGTTTGTCATTCCTATTCCTATCAGGGTCACTGTATAGGAGCCAGTCTTCAGTGCCATCATCAGGAATTCAGTTCCCTTCTATCTTTCTGCTCTGCCATCCTTAAAATGCTGTTTCAATTCTCAAAGACATCTCTAGGACCAAAGTGACTCCTGGCACTACAGTCATTATGCCACATTCAATGCAAGAAACACTGAAAAGACGGAAAGAGTACAAAGTCTAATCGAGTTGCATAACCCCCTCTTAAGGAGCTTCTCAGAAGTTAACTCAGTATCTTTCACTTATATCTCATTGATCAGAACTGAGTCATATGGTCACACCTGCCTGTCCGGAAACCTAGGAAATAACAGTTGTTTTAGTTGAGTACATTCTAATCCCAAGTAAACTTGGATCTGGTGCTAAGGGAAAGAAGAATACAGGTAATTTGCAGCCTCTGCCATATTCAGGTTGTCTAAAATATTAATTTCTGTTTATCAAATTTTGTGTTTGCAATTTTATATATTCCAACTACAAATACAGATAGATAGATGATAGTTTTTTTGGCAAATACTTTCAACAAATGTTAAGCATTTAATATAAGCATTAAATTATAGTAGGCACGAGGAATACAAAGGTAAGTCAATTAGTAATTTTCTCAGTTTGTTTCCCTGGTGGCTCTGATGGTAAAGAATCTGTCTGCAATGCAGGAGACCTGAGTTTGATTCCTGGGTCAGGAAGATCCCCTGGAGAAGAGTGTGGCAACCCACTCCAGTATTCTTGCCTGGAGAATTCTATGGACAGAGAAGTCTGGTGGGCTATATAGGGTCTTAAAGAGTCAGACACAACTGAAGCAACTTAGCATGCATGTGGACAAAATAAGTGATAATTGCAATAAAAAATTGTTTTTAAAAAATTGGGGGAGTTCCACTTCTGTCGAGGTAGCATTAGGAGTTTCCTGACTGTGAAACTGATTAAAAAAAAAAATTTATTAACTATCTGGATATGACCTTAAAAGTTTATAGCAGACAAACATTCATTCAAGAAAATCTACTAAAATTTGATTAGAACAACAAGACTCTGGTATTTAAATCAAGATCTGTTTCCTCTCTTCCTCCTCTCAACTCAGTGAGACTGATGAAGCCAAGAACACAGGGCTTCCTCTCTACCCAGCTCTGAGTTGGAGAGCTGTCTTCCTAAGACTAGCAGGATGTTACTCGTTCTCATCCAGCTCCTAGCTACTTGTTGCTAAGACTATGTTCCAGGTGAGTGCAGCCAAAAGATGGAGCTCCCTTCTTCCACCTAGCTTCAACTTATGAGACACAGCCTCCATTTTGGAGTGGCACTTTCAAGAATATTGGGGCCCCAGTGTCCCTTGCCCTAGCTCATATGGTGAAGATGTTATGTTAGGAGAGAGAAACTGAGGTTACTGCCCTCTCTTCACCAAATACTCAGAGTTGTCATGTTAAATATATTTGAAGAATTAAAGAAGAAAATTATCATTTTAAAAAGTAAAGGTTGCTTCAAATAAAGATTACCAATAAGGAGACAGAAGTTATTTTTAAAATAACAACAGCAAAGGAAATTCTAGAGTTGGAAAGTACAGAAACTGAAATCAAATATTCAGTAAAGGGGCTCAACAGTAGATATGAACAGGCAAAGGAATTAGTGAACTGGATGACAGACTGATAGAGATTATGCTCTTTGAAGAGCAGAGAAAAAAAAATGAAGTGAAGAGACATTCAGAAATATCAGACTCCATGAAGAACACCAATACATGCATTACAGTATTACCAGAAGGAGAAGAGAGAAAGGAGCTGAAAAAATAGTCAAAGAAATTATGGCTGAAATGTCCCCAAATTTATGGTAAAACATTAATTTGCACATTTACCAAATGAGGTGGGTAGGAGAAAAACTACTGGACCAAGGAAATGACCCTAGATAATAACTCAGATACACAGAAGCAAATGAAGAGAACCAGGAATGATAAATAAGAAGGTCAGTATAACAAAAGTATAAAGGCATATGACTTTTCTCTCAATCTTCTCTAAAAGTCACAAAATTAGAGAGGGAGGTTCAAGAGGGAGGGGACATATGCATACCTATGGCAGATTCAACTTGATGCATGGCAGAAAGAAACACAATGTTGTAAGTCAATTATCCTCCAATTAAAAATAAATTAATTAATTTTAAAAAGAAACCACGCTTTAAATTGCAAAAAAAAGTCACAAAATTATATAAAGTGGTAATTACAACAATGTAGTATTGAGTTTCTAACATTTATAAATATAAAATATCTAACAATAATACCATGAAAACAGGGACTTTTTCTTAGATAAATACCAGTGATAAACTTATGAACTGGGCTGCCATGTTGTCCTGGGACCATCCTTTCCCACAGACTACTCAAGATGGGGTCTTCCTTTACAGTCGGGCAATGAATGGACCCGTCCTAAACTTTCATCTTACTGCCTATTTTCTTGGCCCACTCCCAATAGTGCTTTCATCCATTTGGGTCCTCTAAGAAGCAGATGCCAAAATGACATGAGATATATAAAATATTTATTGGGGAACATGCTTAAGAAGGATAAAAGGAGAGAGAGCACACAGACATGATGCAAGACTTACATCTGCAAAAAGGGAAAGAGAAGGAAAAACTGGGTAAGAAGAACTTCAGATGGCAGAGAAGTCTTGGCCAGATCAATGGGAGTTCCTGACCAAAACTGTCTATTAGAGAAATCCTGTCTCAGGAAGGAATGGCCTGGTTCTAGTAACACCCTTGTTCAGTCATTGGCTGGGATTAGCCTATGAGAAGAATGACTTCAAAGTGAATGCCGTGATAGGTCCAAAGGAGCAGCAACTAGAGAAGGTCCATCAACTATGTTCCAGCAGCAGATCCTTTTGAAGGAAAATCTGAGCAGGGCATTTCCAAGGCTTCCACGAGACTGTACCTTTTTTCCTTGTAAATCCATTGTAGCCCCCATTAAAATGCTCACAGAACTGCTATGAATTGTTTTTACTTGAAATATCACTTTATAAAACATTACACTATTGTCAGTTATACACTAAAGTCATGCCCACATGGCATTTGAAAAGTCAGTGCAGGGTTTATATAGAGGAATAAAATGACAGAGTTCATCCAAGTGCTTCTGAGCACTGAGCAAAAGCTCTGGGCTGTTTAGCCAAGCTGGATGGGGCGTGGTGCTGAGTCCAGTCACCAGGATTATATAGACAGTAAGCACTGCTTGATACTCCAGACAGCTGTCTCACCAGTGCATGCCCTTGGTCACAAGGGAGAACTGGCAAGGGGTTATTTAACACAAACTTATCCCTTTAATCACAAAGCTTGTTAGTGCCATACCAGGGGCAAAAGCTGGATCTACTAATGACCAACATCAGCAGTTTTCTTCTGAATGATTCTGCTTCTAAATTGTAAATGCAGACATAGCAGTCCCACATCCATGTCCTTTTTTCTCAATGAAAGACTTCACTGGTTTCATTAATAGAGACAAATAGGCAACCATACCAAGAAGACTTATTTTTATATTTATCCTGCCTTGACTTAAAATTACTGTCGATTATATCACTGGCCTACACTCCAAGTTCACAAAGTATTGGCCTGTATGCAGCAGGCCCTCCCCTTCTCAAAGAAAAAGGGAAAATTGTCCCCTTGTCCAGTGATGACATCAGGCAGCCCTGATATGTCACCGTGCGTTAATGATCTCAGTAGATTAAAGCCTGTTCCAGGAAGCCTAATTGAAAGTGGCTTGTGATTGTCTTCAAAGTCCTTATTGTGAAAAACTCTCAAAGGGAACAGCCAGAGTCAATTTCCCTGAAGGAAGAGTGAGTTCACAATGGCAACCCCCACTCAACAAACGTCTGTGAAGCAGCAAACACCATAGAGATTCCATGCTTAAACTCAGCTATTAAAGTCAATATGCTAGCATTTCAATCTTGCTCTGTTCTCTGTGTCCTTTCCTAGAAGAAGAATCATGTGAAAGAAGAGAGGATGAACGCACCTCAGGTGTCCAGGGTCCAGTGAGCTACCTTGTGAAGAGTAAGGGAGAAGGGAGGGAAGATATGCTTCATTGCAGCACAAAAGGAAAAGCATCCATGTCTTTGAACAATGTATTATGCTTATTATATGATTTCTAACTTTGTAAATGAAATTTCTAATGACCAAATATAGGCATATCCTCACTATTAGCAAGGCCATTTACTCCATATACCCAGCACAAAATAGTTAAAATAAGTTATAGGAAAAATATATTTGGTTTTCATCCACAATTCCTGGCTCACAACTACCAAAACCCTTAAAATTTCCCAGGCAGTAAGAAAAATGGGATAATATTTTGTCTCTTGTGCTCAGTTTCTGAAAAAACTTTAAGTCTTCTTTTGGTTCAGACTCAAGACCTTCCCAGGTGGCACAGTGGTAAAGAATCTGCCTGCTGATGACACAAGAGACACAGCTTCAATCCCTGGGTCAGGAAGACTCTCTGGAGGAGAAAATGACAACCCACTCCAGCATTCTTGCCTGGAACATTCCATGGACAGAGAAGAGTGGGACACAGCTGAGCACAGAGCACACACAAGGGTGGGTGCTGGTTGCCAGGAGAACCCACTATGTAATTAGATGGTTGGAGCTTCTAATCCCACTCCCTGATTTCCTGGGAGGTGAGAGGGACTAGAAGTTGAATCAGTTGCCATTGGCTGATAATTGAGTCAGCCATGACTATGTAATGAAGCTTCCATAAGAAACAGAAGGAAAGCTTTTTGTTTCTTTTTTCCCCTAAGAGTTTCCATGTTGGCAAATCAGAATAATTGCATGTGCAAGGCCCCACACTCCACAAGGCAGAAGCTCCTTTGTTTAGAACCTCACCTATTTCTCTCTTTATCTATCAATTTGTATCTTCTAAGACACATCTTTTTATAATAAATTGGTAAGAGTCAGACACAACTTAGTGACTAAACAACAGTCTAGTGAAGACACAAGTTTTCTAGAGTTCTGTGAGCCATGCTAGCAAATAATCAAACCTGAGGAGGGGGTCATGGGAACTTCTCATTTATAGCTAGTGGGTCAGAAACACAGGTTAAAACCTGGGCTTGCATCTGGTGTTTGAAATAGAGGGAAGTATTGTGGGATGGAGCCCTTTAGCTGTGGAATCTGATTCTTTCTCTGGGTAGATAATGTCGGAATTGAGCCAAACTCTTGGACACTCTGCTGGTCTCCAAGAAATTTCTTGCTGGCCTGGGGATACCTGCACACACACACACACACACACACACACACACACACACACACACACACACATTTTGGAACTGGATCCAGGAACCCTTTGCATCCAGGAATGCAAGCATACATACGCAATCCACATAAATCTGTTGTCTCATACACACATTACTTCAGGATTTAACTAGCCATTTAGAGTTCCCACAGGCATACAGGGCTCATTGTATCCAGGGATCTTCCAGGGTCATTTGGAATCCAGGGTTGCCCTTGTGTGGCAACTTTATCCTTGCCTTTCAGTCTTATCTGAATTGAGGTAGAACCAATTAAATTATTTCCAAGAGCTGATTTCCAACAGATATTGGGACGGGTAGGACAACACTCTGCCTGGATTTGACACCAAAGGAATGTCATCTCTGTGTCAGCTGCAACCTGGTGTCAGGGAAGATCCCGGCCCTGAGAGTGGCGTCAGCATTTCTTAATGACCTCACGTGTTCTGTGGAGAGAAGGATGACAGCCCAGAGCTCGGTGGGACTAAGGGCCTTGAGGGCAAAAGAGCCGTTACTCTTGTCAGGGAGGAATGACTGGAGCCATGTTAGGCCTGAGGCCATATCATTATCTGCCTTAGTTTGCTATATCTGGCTCACTTAACTGCCTCTGCAATGCACACTTTTATTCCATAGACCCTTCGCAGAGAAATATAGATGGCTGCCATCCATATAAACACCAGGAAGCTTGTAATTGCCCTCTGTTCCTTAGCCAGCATGACTATGGCTTACTAAGGGTAAGAAGTTCAGGAAAGCATTAATAAATTTACAATCACACCCCAAACCAACAGTTCCCAACTATCGTGTCACAGCACTCAGGGAAATCATGATGGATTATGAAGTTTACTGAATGTAGTCCCTTACTAAAAATAAAGCATGGCCATTTTCAAATTGTTTGCTTTAAAAATAATAATAAATGGAAATTTTTCCCAATGATAATAATATCACTCCCTCCTACTTTCATTCTGATATGTAATCTTGAGATAGAGAGAGAAGAGCAGAGTTAAAGAGGGAATCTTGGGGTAAAATGTGTATAATCTTGGCCTGTTCTTATCTGTGTAGCTGCCTAAGTACAGTAAGCATTTGGGGATATGTGCAGAGGTCATTATCAATGGTCGCATTTTCAGGGGAAAAAAAAGAGAGAGAGAGAGAGAAAGATCAGATGCCCAGATTTGTTTAGACATGCAATCCTTGGTTTACAGATGAATCATGTTCCAAAAGAATATCTGTGACTCAGGCATTTTCCATAGGCTAATAATATTCTTGATGCTAATTTCTAACACCATTAAATATATTCTCAGGTTTTCAATGGATAGAACAATGGAAATTCACCCCTTTCTGGGGGCTGAAATGAAATACTGGGCTGATGGGAAATAGAACTAAGAGAGAGAATGCTTTTGACTCCCATTCACATGTAGTGATGCTTCTGATGTCAATCTCCCTAGGAACTACCTATCACAGACAGAGTTGAGTGAAGAATTTTATTCTCTAGAAGTGCTCCATGAGAATTCTTCAAAAGAAATGTAAGATAAGAGAAAACAGGCATTTCTTCGAATGAGAGAGGACCATAAAGCACGGCGCTGACAAAGAAGAGAGTGACCTGTCCTGGACAGAAGTAGGAGCTGTTGTAGGTCGTAGGAGGTACAATATGACAGGTTTACAGAAGGAAGTAAGTGGCAGAAGCAGTCCAGCAGGAAAGAAACAGGATTGACAAATGACAGCCGAGGGATTTTCCTGAGCATTGTCCTAAGGATAGAACTTTGGGGAGAAAAACTAACATCTAGAGAAAAACAGTCTGGGAGGCTTTCTGTTTCACCACAGGACAAAACCTTAGATTAACCCCTTTCAGGAAAATCTTCGGTGAGAACTGACATCATTCTTCAAAGCTTCTGAAGTTGGGGTGGTTTCTCTTCATCACATGTCCCATGACTGTGCAAAGGCTGGACCACCACCAACTCTTGTTCACAAAGAGGTCACATAAGGATTGATTCCTGCCCTTAAATTCATGAGATACACAGTATCTTTCCCTTGAATAAGTTAAACCTCCTCCAAGAATGCTTTGTTGCTGGATACTTATAATGCTACAGATTCTATCTTATGAAAATTATTAAGGATTGGAGCTAATTACTAAGCAAAAGTGAATAAAATTATTTTTAGAATCTCAATATACATAAAGTAGCATTATAAGTTCCACTTGGTTGAAGATGCTGTAATAGTACATTTTTTAAGTATTTGCATTGTACATTTAAGCTTATAATGGATTTTTATCTACATTCTATCATTTAGGGCTTATAATAACCTAAGATAAAGGCAAGGTCAATGTCACAAGATGAGGAAACCAAGACTTACAGAAGTTACTTAACTTGCCAATGTTCATCACAGTAACAAGCTAGAGAACTGAGCAAGCACCCATTACTTTCCATTTCAGATATAGTGAGTGATCTTCCTGTTATGGGAGATTTTAAAAAAAAAGAAAGAAGCAAAAAATTATCAACCTAAGACAGAAATGGCACCTAATACTGCAAGGAAATGGGAGATTATTATACATAGTGGAATTAGCTCAGCTTTTGTTTATCTTCCTTTCTATCATGTGACCATGGAAATGCTCCTGAGCTTTAACTGGCTGCCCTGGATATCAATTCATTTCCATTATAACAACCTTGAAAAAATAATCCTCAGCATCATTTATATAAGAATGATTACAGTCTATTGTTACTTAATCTTAGATCCTTTGGACCATTTATCCACATTTGACCTCAGTCTTTTTCTAGGACCAGCATGTGAATTGAAGATGATCTTTAAAATAAATGAACTGAGGAAGTGAAATTTCTCCTTTGACCTACCCAAACAGTAAATCATCAAGATGTTAATGGGTGGGACTTCCTTGGTGGTCCAGGGGCTGAGACTTCATGCTCCCAATGCAGGAGGCTTGAGTTCGATCCCTTTTCAGGGAGCTAAAATCCCACGTGCTGCAACTTAGAGTTCACATGCCACAACTAAAGATCTCACATGCCGCCACTAAGACCCAGCCAAATAAACATGTACATTTTTCAAAGATGTCAATGGGCAAGTAATGTCATGTGAATCTTGAATAAATGTCTTAAGCATGTTGTTGTTGCCATTCAATCAATCACTCAGTCATGTCCGGCTCTGAGACCCCATAGAATGCAGCACGCCAGGCTTTCCTGTCTTTCACTATCTCCCGGAGTTTGTTCAAACTCATGTCCATCAAATTGGTGATGCCATCCAACCGTCTCTTCCTCTGTCTCCCCGTTCTCCTCCAGCTATCAATCTTTCCCAGCATCAGGGTCTTTTCCAGTGAGTTGGCTCTTCACATTAGGTGGCCAAAGTAATAAAACTTCAGTTTCAGCATCAGTCCTTCCAATGACTATTCAAGGTTGATTTCCTTTAGGATTGACTTGTTTGATCTCCTTGCAGTCCAGGGGATTCTCAAGAGTCTTCTCCAGCACCACAGTTCAAAAGCATTAGTTCTTCAGTGCTCAGCCTTCTTTATGGTCCAACTCTCACATCCATACATGACTACTGGAAAAACCATAGCTTTGACTAGACAGACATTTGTCAGCAAAGTGATGTCTCCGCTTTTCAATACACTATCTAGGTTTGTCATGGTTTTACTTTCAAGGAGCCAGAGTCTTCATTTCAGGACTTGCAATCATCATCTGCAGTGATTTTGGAGCCCAAAAAAATAAAGTCTGTTTCCATTTTTTCCCTATCTATTCGTCATGAAGTGATGGAACCGGATGCCATGATCTTAAGCACCTGGGTTGTTTTTTGTTTTTTGTTTTTAAATCACTGGATATATTTTTTCCATCTAGAATTAAGCTCAAAACAATCTTTTGACCAATTGATACACAGAGCGTTGTACAAGCTCATCAGAAATTCAGGCTTTATCTGTCAAATCACTCAAAAACTCTATGTGTCTCAGTTTTTTTCATTTATAAATAGGGTAAATTGTATCTAAGTTGAAATTTTTTTGTGGAAGTTAACTGGTCTTTTATACATGAAATTGCCTAGCCATAGCACAAAAAAAGAAAGAAAAAAAATTGATCCTAAACATGATGTATAGCTAACCTGTTTTTGTTTTTTCTGGGAAAATTAAGGATTGGTTCCAAAATTCTAGCCAATTTTCTCTATCAGTTTTTTCAAACTTCATTACGATCATACTCAGTATATATTTCCTGTCCCTAATCTGTTTTTCTGTATCTGTGAATGTTTTAAATAGCTTCTGCATCCCTCCCTTGATGTAGCCTGAGTACTCCCAGGTATACCATGTCATTGTCCAAAGTCTGAGAGACTCTCTTCACCTCTATCCTGAACACTTTGTGTTGGTGGATGCTGTTCCCAGCATACTTGCCATGGCAGGTTTTATACAGATCTGATGATCTGCCTGAACTAAAACATGCTGTATGTTCCAGTGTATCAGATTCAAAAGATGTCAAACTGATTGAGAAAATGGTAGAGGTGAAGAATCTAAGCTACTCCATTTTGTTAACAGAAAAACTCCATTTTGTAAGGTTCCAGGAAAAGAGCCTTTGGAAATCCCCTGACCTCACCCCACCACCCATGAGCCAATCGGACCCCAGACCAGAATCTCCTGACAATGTTCAGGAACTTGTGGTCTACCTAGGTAATAGGGACCAATCAAAAGCCAACACACAACCCTTCGAAAGAAAGTGACCAATCAGACGTCCCCCTACCTAGAAATTCTTTTTTTCATGAACACTCCCTACATAAGCAATGTAATCCAAAACCCGGGGCTCCTCCCTATAGCCGCTGCGTTGGTAACGGTGGGAGCCCCAGCTCGAGCTTGGTGATAAAGACTCTCTTGCTTTTGCATTGGATATTGGCTCCCTGGTGGTCACTGGGAGATTTCGCGACTTGGGCATAACATTTGGGGGCTCGTCTGGGATCTCCCACTGGCTCCATGGGAAGACCAATCCGGAGAGTCATCTATGGCCGGTAAGCTTTTTTTCTTTCTTTCTTTTCGTTTCTGACAGGGCCTATTTTCTGAGACCAGTATATGACCCAGGTGGACGCGCTGACTGGTCACCGGTGTGGGTCATTGGGAGATGTCCCCGACCCCCTCGGAGGGGATGGAGTGCCCCTGTACTCTGTAGACAATAGTGGGTCGCTCCTGCTGAACGGCTGGAGGCCGTCATCTTACTTTCAGTTTTGCCTCCAGACTCCCGGAGGTCTGTTTCTCCTGTCTCTCTGTCTGTCTGTGTGGCTGTTTGTATTGTGGTATTGTCTGTGTTAATTTACCAACATCTGACCGATCCAGGAAAGATGGGGCAACATCAATCTAGCCCTACTCCTCTATCTCTGATCACTGACCATTTTAAGGAGGTCAAGATGCACGCTCATGACCTCAGTGTAGAAATTAAAAGGAATAAATTAATCACTTTTTTCAGCTCAGAATGGCTGACCTTCCATGTAGGCTGGCCCTCAGAAGGCACCTTTGACTTGGGAACTGTACACCAAGTCCAGGATATCACCTTCTGACCACGGATAGGACACCCTGACCAAGTTCCCTATATCATAGTATGGGAAAATATCATACTGCACCCCCTCCTTAGGTAAAACCTTTTTTGCCTCAACAGGGATTTTCTACTGCTTAGGGGTTAGTGACACGTGTAGGAAAGAACCTGAAGAATCCCAAGGAGCCTGAAGCAACGGCACCGCTATACCCCATCTTGCAGGGGGGAACAGAAGAAGAACTCCTCTTCCCTCCCCCTTACCAACCCCTTGAACCACCATGGGCCCCTGCCATCCCTCCACCCAGGGCCGAAACACAGGAAGGGGGTCCCGCACAAAATACTCGCCATAGGAGAGCCATGTCCCTGGAGGGGCCAGCAGACTCAACAGTGGCCCTCCTCTTACGAGTGGCCAGCCCCCCCGATGAGGAAGGAAACCAACCTCATCAATATTGACCCTTCTCTACTAGTGACCTATATAACTGGAGAGCCCAGAATGCTAAGTTCTCAGACAACCCTAGAGATCTAACTAACCTTCTAGAGACTGTGCTTTTTATTCATCAGCCCACCTGGGACGACTGCCAACAGCTGCTCCAGATTCTCTTCACCACAGGAGAGAGGGAGAGAATACAGAATGAGGCCCGTAAAAGGGTCCCAGGGGCAAATGGAGAACCCACCACTAATAGAGATGAAATTAACACCTCTTTTCCTTTATCGCGACCTGACTGGGATTACAATATGGCACAAGGTAAGGAGAGGCTCCGGGTCTACCGCCAGACTCTTTTGGGGGGGCTTAAGGCAGCTGCACGGAAACCTACTAACCTAGCTAGAGTAGGAGATGTTCAACAAGGCCCCACTGAGAGTCCCGCCGCTTATCTGGAAAGGCTGGTGGAGGTCTCTAGACAATACACCCCCATGGATCCAGAAGCAGAAGGCACTCAGGCTACTTTGATAATGCATTTTGTCAACCAGGCAGCCCCCAACATTAGGAAGAAGTTGCCAAAACTAGAATGCCTGGGTGAAAAGAGTATCCAGGATTTAATAACAGTAGCAGAAAGAGTCTAGAACACCCAAGAAACCCCTGAGGAAAAACAAGCCAAAGCAGCAGATCGCCAAACCCGTAACATGGAATGCATCCTGCTGGCTGCAACAGTTCCTGACTCGGGAGAGAGGGAGCGCCAGTTGTGCCGCCTGGCTGCTGAAGGTAAGAGCTGTCCCCGTATGCGACCAGCATTAGGAAAGAACCAATGTGCCTATTGTAAAGAGAAGGGACATTGGGCCAAGGACTGCCCTAAGAAAAAGAAGGAACCATGAAAGACCCCCATCCTGGCCATCGAAGAACTGAGCGATTAGGGAGGGCAGGGTTTGGCGCCCCTCCCCAAACCCAGGGTAACCCTAAGAGTGGAGGGGACCCCAATTGACTTCCTTGTTGATACGGGGGCTCAATGTTCGGTTTTGCTAGAGCCCCAGGGAAAACTGGATGGAAAGACCTCTTGGGTGCAGGGGGCTACTGGAATGAAACAATACCAATGGACTACCCAAAGATCAGTGGACATGGGTGCAGGCCGGGTATCCAACTCTTTCATGGTCATTTCGGAATGCCCCTTCCCTCTGTTGGGAAGAGACCTGTTGACCAAAATGGGGGCCCAGATTCACTTCCTCCCGGGGGAAACTAAAATACCTGACCAGTTGGGCAGACCGATTCAAGTACTGACAATTCAATTAGAAGATGAATATCGGTTGCACCAAAAACTGATGCTCCCCGAAGCGGACATTCAAAAATGGCTAGACGAATTCCCTGATGCGTGGGCTGAGACAAGGGGAACCGGTTTGGCTGGACACCGTCCTCCTATATATATAGATCTCAAGCTGGGAGCTTTTTGCCTTTGAATGGTCTGACCCAGAAGAAGGAATCAACGGCCAGCTGACCTGGACTCGGCTGCCACAGGGATTTAAGAATTCTCCCACAATCTTCGATGAGGCCCTCCATGAGGACCTGGGTGAGTTCAGATAACAACACCCCCAACTAACCTTGTTACAATATGTAGATGACCTCTTAATTGCAGCAAAGGACCAACAGACTGGCCTTATGGGCACCCGAGAACTATCGTAGACCCTTGGAAAATTAGGGTACCGAGCCTCAGCCAAAAAGGCTCAGATATGCCAACCAGAGGTCACCTACTTAGGGTATGTATTAAGGGAAGGACAGAGATGGCTGTCAGAGGCACGAAAGGAGACGGTACTCAAAATTCCTATCCCAGATTCACCTCGAAGGGTGAGAGAATTTTTGGGGTCTGCTGGTTTCTGCCATCTTTGGATCCCAAATTATACAGAACTGGCTACACCTTTATATGAAGCCACAAAAAGTACCACCCCTTTCAGTTGGACAGAGCAGATGGAGACCACTTTCAAGACTATTAAAACAGCCCAGCTGTCAGCCCCCACCCTAAGGATGCCTGACGTTACAAAACCCTTTCTCCTGTATGTAGATGAAAAACAAGGAGTGGCAAAGGGGGTACTGGTGCAACACCTGGGACCTTGGAAGTGGCCAGTGGCTTACTTGTCTAAACGCCTAGACCCCGTGGCGTCAGGCTGGCCCCCATGCCTCCGCATGATTGCAGCAGTGTCCCTAATGGTCAAGGATGCAGATAAACTGACACTGGGGCAAGAGTTGCAGGTCACCACCCCACACGCCATTGAGGGTGTCCTAAAACAACCCCCAGATAGGGGGATCAGCAATGCTCGGCTGACCCACTACCAGGGATGACTGCTAAACCCCTCCAGAGTCATCTTTCTGCAGCCTACTGCTCTCAATCTGGCTACACTGCTTCCTAAGCTGGATTTGGAAGCCCCAATCCATGACGGCAGCGACATACTAGTCCAGGTACATGGGACGCAAGAGGACTTGCAAGATCGCCCTCTAGCGGATGCTGAAGTTACCTGGTATACGGAAGGAAGCAGTTTCGTCGGAGATGGGCTCAGGTATGCAGGGGCAGCCATAACCACGGAAACCTAAATTGTGTGGGTAGAAGCACTACCTCCGGGCACTTCGGCTCAAAGGGCTGAACTAATTGCCCTAGCAAAAGCCCTCCAGCTGGGGAAGGACAAAAAACTTAACATCATTACTGATAGCCGATACGCCTTTGCTACTGCCCATATACACAGAGCCATCTACAGAGAGAGAGGACTCCTCACAGCCAAGGGTAAAACGATCAAAAATAAAGAAGAAATAAAAGCCCTCCTCTCAGCATTATGGCTTCCTAAAAAACTAGCCATAATACACTGCCCGGGACACCAAAAGTCAGACACCCTGACCTCAAGGAGAAACAATTTAGCAGACAGAGCAGCCCGAAATGCAGCCCAGGGCACCATGATAGAAGCCACCCTTCAATTGCCCGACCCCAGGAGCTCTGTTCTGCCAGCTTTACCCAACTACTCACCAAGAGACTTAGACTGGATAAAAAGTTTACCTATGACCCAACAACTGGCCGGGTGGTGTCAGGCAGTGGACAGCTCCCTGATCCTCCCGGAGGAACTAGGAAAGCAGGTGTTACTGAGGATGCATCACGCCACTCACCTGGGAACCCGCAAGATGCAGGACCTGATTAGACATGCCAAGATTACCATGAGAGACATCAGATCGACAATAGAAAATATCGTATCAACCTGCAAGGCCTGCCAGCTCACCAACACTGCCCGTCATCCAGCCAACCATGGGTCTAGAGAACGCAGGAGTCGGCCAGGAGCATACTGGGAGGTGGACTTCACTGAGGTAAAACTGGGTAAATATCGATACAAATATCTACTGGTATTCATAGATACATTCTCAGGGTGGGTAGAAGCCTTCCCCACCAAGAGAGAAACAGCACAGGTGGTGGCCAAAAAGCTGATTGAAGACATCTTGCCACGGTTCGGGTTTCCTGCACAGGTGGGGTCAGACAATGGGCCAGCCTTCGTATCTCAGGTAAGCCAGGGGGTAGCCCAGGCTTTGGGGGCTAGGTGGAAGTTACATTGTGCTTATAGGCCCCAGAGCTCAGGACAAGTAGAAAGGATGAATAGGACACTCAAAGAAACATTAACAAAACTAGTTGCTGAGACTGGCAGGGACTGGGTGGCTCTTCGCTTTACCGGGTGCGAAACTCCCCCTATCAACTGGGACTTACCTCCTTCGAAATTATGTATGGGATACCTCCCCCAATAATTCTAACCTAAAAACAGAGGTGCTAAAAGAAATAGATGATCAAAGATTACTCTTTTGTCTCCAGTCCTTACAATACTCCTACAGGGACACGTGGAAGAGGCTCAAAGCATTATATGAATCAGGCCCACCAACCTGAATCCCACCGCTACCGACAAGGAGACTGGGTGTACATGCGCTGCCATTGTCAAGAGACCCTAGAGAAGAGCCCAGGTGGAAAGGGCCCTTCCTAGTTGTCTTGACGACATCCACTGCTCTAAAAGTTGACGGCATATCCACTTGGGTTCACTACACCCACGTATGGCCTGCGGACCTGTTCTCCCTAAGGGAAGAATTCCTTCCCCAATGGAAGACCAAGCTGGACAAAACAAATCCACTCAAACTCAAGCTACAAAGGCGATAAAATTACTGTTTATGCTGTTGTCCCTACAGCTTACTGCTGCCGCTAACCCTCATCAACCGATGAACCTGACTTGGATGATTCTAAGTGCAACTACAGGAGAAGTAATTAAGTCCACCTCGACCATTCATCCCAAAAACACGTGGTGGCCAGACTTGGAATTCGACCTCTGTCTTCTGGCCGCTGGATCTTGGGACATTAGCGAATGGGAGGTAAAGACACCCGGCAAGCCTGAATGTGGGGCTGGCACTAATAGGTGCAATACTCGGCCCCCTACTAACTCAGGACCTGGATGCAGCCACTACATTCAATGGGCAAGCTTACGGGAAACACCCTTCTATGTGTGGCCTGAAGGGAGATGGAACCGGGCGACCCTCAATAACTGCGGGGTGCTGACAAGTTTTACTGTGCCACTTGGGGATGCGAGTCAACGGGGATGGTCGATTGGGAGCCCCCTATTCGTGGTGACTTGATTACCTTGGGTCGCGTTCCGGGGCCCACTTGGTCAACTGGGGGACATGGGAGGGAGTCCCTGGCCAAGATAAGAGAAGGGCTGAGTCAGAGAAAAAGAGAAAGAAAAAAGTCTCAAAATTGGTTTGAATCCTGGTTCAACTCATCCCCCTGGTTCGCAACTCTCATTTCTTCCTTAGTGGGGCCCCTGATTATCTTGTTACTGCTACTCACCTTCAGGCCATACTTACTAAACAAATTGGTGGCCTTCATTAAAAGCCGCATCAACACGGTGCAGCTCATGGTACTCAGATCCCAATATACGGCCCTGCCAATGGTCCCCTTAGTGGGAGACAATATAGAGCTGACCCCAGACCCATGATTGGGTCTGTCCTGGATCCTAGAGAAGGGGGGAATGAAGAATCTAAGCTACTCCATTTTGTTAACAGAAAAACTCCATTTTGTAAGGTTCCAGGAAAAGAGCCTTTGGAAATCCCCTGACCTCACCCCAACACCCAAAGCCAATCGGACCCTAGACCAGAATCTCCTGACTTAACGTTCAGGAACTTGTGGTCTATCTAGGTAATAGGGACCAATCAAAAGCCAATACATAACCCTTCGAAAGAAAGTGACCAATAAGACGTCCCCCTACCTAGAAATTCTTTTTTCATGAACACTCCCTACATAAGCAATGTAATCCAAAACCTGGGACTCCTCCCTATAGCCTCTGTGTCAGTAACGGTGGGAGCCCCAGCTCGAGCTTGGTAATAAAGACTCTCTTGCTTTTGCATCGGATATCGGCTCCCTAGTGGTCATTGGGAGATTTCACGACTTGGACATAACAGAGGAAAAAAAACTAGGTGAGAAAATTAATTTTTTAAAACTATGCGGGAGACCCAGGTTCGATCCCTGGGTTGGGAAGATCCCCTGGAGAAGGAAATGGCAACCCATTCCAGTACTCTTGCCTGGATAATCCCATGGAAGGAGGAGCCTGGTAGGCTACATGGGGTCACAAAGAGTTGGACACGACTGAGCGACTTGACTTCACTTCACTTCACTTCAAAGTTTAACCTCAAATTCTTGGACCACAAAAATCTTGAACATTGATTAAGTTCATTCCTCCCTACTCCAGGTCCCTAGGACTTTACACACCTACACTGAATTCTCCCAGAAAGAGAGAGGGTGTTTAGTGCCTTCCTATGTAAAATGCATTTCTGGAGCAACTTAAAGTCTGATGAGAGTGATAGAACCTTGAGAATGATTCCATTTTCACATCTTCCTAAATGTGAACACTATTGAATCATTTCACCACAACCCATCCAACCACAACCCTAGCTTTCACTGGACATGCTATACTCCCACACCAAGAGTAAAAAACAGAATAGGCTTCAAAGTAGGAATCCACAGGAGACCACAGATGATTCTTAGGACCGTGGGATTATAAGATTTTATGTTCTTTTATGTAACTGCATCTGTGGAATAAATTATCAATGATGTGAATTAAAGAACTCTTCCTTAAGGCCTCCCTGAAGTTTAAAACCCAGGGTTCGTATGGAGAAAATAACATGAGTAAGAAACGGTAGTCGATACTCTAATCTGCTTAGCAGCTTCTCCTCAGAACTGAGGTCCTGATTCCCCCAGGATCAAGAAGACACAGCTTCTTATAACAGACCACTGAGCCCCTCTTTGGGAATTGTCTTTAGCCAAAGGGAATCACCTCACCCAAAGTTCTGCCCTCCCCAAGATGAGCATGTATCCAGTACCCAGTGTAGGGTACAGCCTCCTTGCCTTGATTCAGGATGGCTCTGCAGGGCAATTCCAGTGCAATTCTCTGTAAGACAGGCTGAGGCTTCATTTGCAAATTCTTGGTAGCTCAAACTCTCCATTTCCCCATTGTTTCCTCCTTCCGCTCCCTTACAGATGTCGAACTGATAGGTCTCCTGCATGCAAATCTCCATCCAGACTCTGCCTCCCAGGGAACCTGACCCAAGACAGAGACAGAGACTGTGTCTCTCCCAGGCCTTGTGTCTCTGTTGTAATTACTTAATTCTGCCAGTGTTAATGCAAAATCAGCCACCAACACTGCATGAAAATAAATGGCCAAGGCACTATTCCAATAATGATTTATTTCCCTAAAAATAGGTAATGGGCCGGATTTGGCCTTCAGGTCATAATTTGCTGATCCCTCCCTTACATTTCCCAGAAATTAATACTTATTAAATCTACATTGATAGATTTAATTGATCATTAAATCTACAATGATCAACTTAATCTTATGGTTTACTCTTCACTCACCTAAAAATTATTTGGCCTAGAATTTGTTTCCCGGTTTATTAATGAGGAATTTGCAAAGGATGAGTTCAAAAGCCTTGCAAAAGTTGAGCTAAGTTATATCTATTATTCCTGTTTAATTAACCAGCCCTATAAACTTATTAGAAGAAAAATAAAAACTTCCATGATCTAAATTTATATGTCATTCCTTCTCTATAGAAAGCTTATGTTCCAGAAAGACTGGATATTAGAAACTAATTCTACTTGGAACCCCTTTTTCAAAACTCAGGTCAAATATCACTTGCAATACAAGTCTTTCACAAGTCTCAGGAATGTTGAAGAGTTATTTTTTTTCCATGCTTCTATCTATCAATGTTTTGCACACTGTATGGTACTCATGAAAAAATCAGTGGCAAAAAAAAAAAGTGACTGAACGTTACTCCACAGAAATAAGGTTTGCATGAGTTGTTACTCAGTATATTGCCCTGTTACAAAAACTTTGTAAGTTCTTTTTCATTCAAGAATGTTCAATGGTACTAGAACCTTACCAAGAAAGTTTTGTAATGTCCATAGACTGGTCAAGATTTAATTAAAACAATAGTCTTTTTCCAGAGAATCCCATTAGTGAAGAATAAACACCGGCTGGAAACAGGCGATCTGAGTTCCAGTCTCAGCTAGATTATTTGGCTGGATGACTCTGAGTAAGCTATGCTTTGGGTCTCAATTTCCTCATATGTGAAATAAATTAATGGGACTAGATGCACCCTAGAGTAACTTCTGTGTGCTAAACAATGCTGCCTAAAAAGGCCAGGCATTTATCTCCAACCCAGTGGTCTCTACTCATCATTGTCCTTGCCTGAAATCCCGGAAGAACAGGAACACTAGGGGTTGGACCCTTCCACCCTCCTCCAGAGTTCCAGCACCCCTTTTCATCTCAAAAATTTCACCTGGAAATTATTTCTTTCCATTTCAATATAAAGGGCACATACAGAGAAGTTTGGGGCTCAGAACATTTGTGCAAATTCTCTGTGATATTAGAGACTTGTTCTAGGAAGGATGAACCTTCCAGCAAGAGTCTTGGGTAACAAAGCGCCCCTTAATCCCTTTAGTGAATCTCCCCAGCATAGCTGTGCCACACCTGCAGGGACAGAGGTTAATTGTCACAGAATCAAAAGAAGAAATCTTGTCAATTCCTCATGAGTCATAGGGATACCTGAGAAGAGAGTTGTGGCAGACAAGCAGAGAAGCTTAAAAAAAAAAAAAAATGCCTAAGGAAAAGAGAAACATAGGAAGTATTAACTGGAGAATACAGAAGACTTAATGGAGAAATGACTTATACCCATGTGCCTTTTTTAGGGAAGGCAGATTGAAACTCCACAGAGCTTCAATTTTCCTCTAAATGCTTCTGATTTCAGACACTCCCTGGGGTCCAAGCTCCCTCTGGAGAACTCTTAGCAGGGAGGAAGTTCTGCCACACCTGCTGCAGAAAGAGATGGCTTTTGTACAGGGACAGAGTAGGATATCCCAGTGACAATGGGAAGGAAAATGACGCCATTCATTTGAAAGAGGGGGCTTAGCCAGAGAGGGAGCAATCTTAGTGAGAGGTTTCTAAGCTTTACATGTTCCATAGGTTTCACCTTCCACAGCAGTTGTCCAGGCAACATAGTGAGGTCACAACCAAAGAACAAACAGCGTCAGCCTCATTGAGTGTCAACGCCTTTACCTGCCAACTACAGGTACAAATAGTACCCTCTCTTGTCTGGCAACAGCATCCTAGACCTACTCCCAGATTCACAGACCATAGAATGCAGAGAAAGAAAGACAGACATTCTATTGTTTTCCACATGTGCAGCTTCTTCATAATCCTATAAAGAAGCTGCAACTGTCTAAGGATCTCTCGAGTATAGCAACCTTTAAAAATATGTTATTTTTAACCATTCTGGCAATTTAGAGTTTCAAACCACGGGAAGAAAGTCTTCTGTTTTGAAAAATAACCAGCCAAGGAATCTCAGAAAATAGAGCCAGCTTTTTTTTTTTCCCCAAAAAAAACTAGGCGTATGACTCTAAATGCTTTCCTTATTCATAGTTTCAGAGGACAAAGTAAACAGTCAAATTAAAATGGGCCCAATAGCTCCAGGACAGAAAGAACACAGACAGCCTCAAGGACATCAGACTGTGCACAAGAAAGAAGTAAATATTCAAATTGTGGTGAGTCCCATGCAGCTAACCGTCAACTGAAGCAACTGCCTTCCTCTCAGCTCCATCCCAGCCCAGTTATAAGATGCACCCCATCTGTGATCTTTCTAAGTGGGAAAAAAGCTAGGAAAACTTTATAATGAATTATATACTGAAATTAACTGATTCGCTCTAAATTTACCCATTTGCCCTAGAAATAAATTAGAAAAGCCATAAAAATGTATATGTATGTATTTATCCTGGTTCCAGTGATAAAGGCCACTTGGTGGCTTACCCAGATATGCCAAAACTGGCTGCCTCTGTCTGCTAGTACGTTATCCTCACACTGTGCACACCATTTTTTAAAAACACCAGTGACACACTGTCCAAAATTGAGTTATTTTTATACCTGTCTTATTTCTTCATTAGATGGGATGGACCTGGATATTATCATTCTAAGTGAAGCAACTCAGACAGAGAAGAACAAATATCATATAATAGCTCTTATACACAAAATCTAAAAACCAAATGATACAAATGAATTTACTTACAAAACAGAAATAGGCTCACAGATTTAGAGAATGAACTTATGGTTACCAGGAGAGAAGGAAGATAGGAAAGATAGATTGGGAATTTGGGATTAACATGTATGCACTGCTATATTTAAAAGTTGATAACCATCAAGGACCTACTGTATAGCATAGGGAACTCTCAATATCCTGTAATAACCTAAATGGGAAAAAAATGAAAAAGAATATACACATTCATATGTAGAACTGGATCAGTTTGCTGTACACCCAAAACTAACACAACACTGTTAATCAACTAGACTCCAATATAAATAAATAAAGGGTTTTTTTTTAAAAAAAAAAGGATTTGAACTGCAGTGGCACCAGGGCCAGGTCATATACAAATACTAAAAAGAAAAGTTCCAGACAACACAGCTCATTAGAACAGATCAGAGGGAGAGATATTTTGAAATCTCTTTGATTTATGACCTACTGTAAGATATGGAGAAGTTATTTATGATCAACATGTATACCTGCTAGCATCTCGCTAGAGTCACTGGTTGGTCAGCCCAATCCAATGGACATACTCTCTGTGTTCTTTCTATTGGCGTGTGTGTTAGCTGCTCAGTCATGTCCAACTTTTTGTGACCTCATAGACTGTAGCCAGCCAAGCTCCTTTGTCCATGGGATCTTCCAGGCAAGGGTAATGGAGTGGGTTGCCACTTCTTTCTCCAGGGGATCTTCCTGACCCAGGGATCAAACCCAGGTCTCCTGCATTGCAGGTGGATGCTTTACCATCTGATCTACTAGGGAAACCCATCTTGGTGGGCTGGTACAGGTTCTACTGGTACAGGCAATGAATCTAGATGTGGTAACTAACATCCCTGAAAAAGAGACTGATTACTCAAATGCTTGGGGACCTGACCTAGAGATAGGAGTTTTCAGGGAGAAGGCAAGTTGGTACGAAGAAGATAGACTATAACAAGCTTCCCTCCACAATTTTCATTTGCAATTCCTTACAACAGCATCCTTCTATATTCACCTTCCTTAAAGAATCATGGAGAATTATTTTCAGGCCGTCTGGATGCTCACTATAAAACTTCCTCAACTTATTTCTTCTAATGCTGATACAAATGGAATGCCAATAAAGATAAAACCTAATCTAGATTGCCATATAATCAATCAAACTTTATATACCTTGAAAGTGAAAGTGAAGTCACTCAGTCGTGTCCAACTCTTTGCTACCCCATAGACTGTAGCCTACCACGCTCCTCCATCCATGGGATTTTCCAGGCAAGAGTACTGGTGAGGTTGCCATTTCCTTCACCAGAGGATCTTCCCAACCCAGGGATCGAACCTGGGTCTCCTGCATTGTAAGCAGACGCTTTACCCTCTGAGCCACCAGGGAAGTCCTTTACCTTATATTATACTAAAAGATATGGGAAATATAAATTAGGAAGTATAAGACATTAAATATTTTGTGCTTATAAAGTATAAAAATTTTATGTGAATAAAATATTAAATAGGAGTGCTCTTGTTTTAAGAAGTTTCTTCTTTTGGTAGGGGCAGGGGAAAGATCCTCTTTCCCTAGAAATTTATAGATCAATCATATGTCTCTCCTTCCACTCAAATATAGGAATTTGAAGAGAAAAAGTGAGTTGGTAGAAAAGATAGACTCTAACAAGCTTCCCTCCATAATTCTCATTTGCAGTCTCTACAGCAGCATCCTTCTATATTCACCTTTGTTAAAGAACCACACACAGAATTCCATGTGCCTTCTCAGTTCCAGTATTTTGAACATGGCTCCCAATGCCTGCATCATTATCACTACATATACATCTCAGCTTCCCACTCAAAGGGGCTTCACTGATAGCTCACCTGGTAAAGAATCAACTTGCAATGCAGGAGACCTGAGTTTGATCCCTGGGTTAGGAAGATCCCCTGGAGAAGGAAAAGGCTACCCACTCCAGTGTTCTGGCCTGGAGAATTACATGGACTCTATAGTCCATGGGGTCACAAAGACTAGGACATGACTAAGTGACTTTCACTTCACTTCACTTCCCCTTCAAAATTGCTCATACCAAGCATCACTTGACATTACAAAGCTCTATCTTGCTGGTAAATCTGTTTAAATATTCATTTTTCTAGGAGCCTTTCCTCAAGACCCTAGACTAGATGAAATTCCCCTAAAATGTGTTATGATAGCACCCTATATTCCCTCTAGCATAATACTCATCACAGTTCAGTTCATTCACTGTCATGTCCAACTCTTTGTGACCCCATGGACTGCAGCACACCAGGCTTTCCTGTCCATCACCAATTCCAGGAGCTTGCTCAAACTCATGTCATCGAGTT
Source organism: Ovis aries (assembly GCF_016772045.2). NCBI lineage: Eukaryota > Metazoa > Chordata > Mammalia > Artiodactyla > Bovidae > Ovis > Ovis aries. The sequence continues at coordinate 116,386,815 of NC_056054.1, forward strand.
TGGTGATGCCATCCAAACATCTCATCCTCTGTCATCCCCTTCTGCTCCTGCCTTCAATCTTGCCCAGTATCAGGGTCTTTTTCAGTGAGTCAGTTCTTCGAATCAGGTGGCCAAAGTATTGGACTTTCAGTTTCAGCATATTCATCCATTCATTCATTCATCCCAATGAATATTCAGGACTGATTTCATTTAGGATTGACTGATTTGATCTCCTTGCAATCAAAGGGATTCTCAAGAGTCTTTTCCAGCACCAAGTTCAAAAGCAGCAATTCTTCAGTGCTCAGCTTTCTCTATGGTCCAATTCTTACATTCTTACATGAATACTGGAAAAACCATAGCTTTCACTACAAGGACCTTTGTTTGCAAAGCAATGTCTTTGCTTTTGAATATGCTGTCTAGCTTGGTCATAGCCTTTCTTCCAAGGAACAAGCGTCTTTTAATTTTCTGGCTTCAGTCACCATCTGCAGTGATATTGGAGTGCGAAAAAATAAAGTTTTCACTATTTCCATTGTTTTCCCATCTATTTGTCATGAAATGGTGGGACCAGATGCCATGATCTTAGTTTTCTTAATGTTGAGTTTTAAGTCAGCTGTTTCACTGTCCTCTTTCACTTTCATCAAGAGGCTCTCTAGTTCTTCACTTTCTGCTAAAGGGTGGTGTCCTCTGCATATCTGAAGTTATTGATATTTTCCCCAACAATCTCGATTCCAACTTGTGCATCATCCAGCCCAGCATTTCACATGATGTACTCTGCATGTAAGTTAAATAAGCAGGGTGACAATATACAGCCTTGAAGTGCTCCTTTCCCAATTCGGAACCAGTCTGTTGTTCCATGTCCAGTTCTAACTGGTGCTTCTTGACCTGTGTACAGATTTCTCAGGAGGCAGGTAAAGTGGTCTGGTATTCTCATTTTTTAAAAATGTCCCACAGTTTGTGGTAATCCACACAAAGGCTTTGGCATAGTCAATAAAGCACAATTAGATGTTTTTTCTAGAACTCTCTTGCTTTTTCAATGATCCAACAGATGCTGGCAATTTGATCTCTGCTTCCTCTGCTTTTTCTAAATCCAGTTTGAACACCTGGAATTTCACAGTTCATGTACTGTTGAAGCCTGGCTTGGAGAATTTTGAGTGTTACTTTGCTAGCTCAGAATTTGTGGGATGAGTGCAATTGTATGGTAGTTTGAGTATTCTTTGGCATTGCCTTTCTTTGGGACTGGAATGAAAACACATTTTCCAGTCCTGTGGCCACTGCTGAGTTTTCCAAATTTGTTGGCACACTGAGTGCAGCACTTTCACAGCATCATCTTTTAGGATTTGAAAGAGCTCAACTGGAATTCCATCACCTCAACTAGCTTTGTTCGTACTGATGCTTCCTAAGGCCCACTTGACTTCACATTCCAAGAAGTCTGGCTCTAGGTGAATGATCACACCGCTGTGGTTACTGGGTCATTAAGTTCTTTTTTGTATAGCTCTTCTGTGTATTCTTGCCACTTTTCTTAATATTTTCTGCTTCTGTTAGGTCCATACCATTTCTGTCCTTTATTGAGCCCATCTTTGCATGAAATATTCCCTTTCTATCTCTAACTTTCTTGAAGAGATCTCTAGTCTTTTCCATTCTATTATTTCCCCCTATTTCTTTGCATTGATCACTAAGGAAGGCTTTCTTATCTCTCTTTGTGATTCTTTGGAGCTCTGCATTCAGAAGCTGATATCTTTCCTTTTCTCCTTTGCCTTTAGCGTCTCTTCTTTTCTTGGGTATTTGTAAGGCCTCCTCAGACAACCATTTTGCCTTTTTGCATTTCTTTTTCTTGGGGATGGTCTTGATCACTGCTTCCTGTACAATGTTACAAACCTCCACCCATAGTTCTTCAGGCACTCTGTCTATCAGATCTAACCCCTTGAATCTATTTGTCACTTTCACTGTATAATCATAAGTGATTTGATTGAGGTCATACCTGAATGGTCTAGTGGTTTTCCCTACTTTCTTCAATTTAAGTCTGAATTTTGCAATAAGGAGTTCATGATCTGAGCCACAGTCAGCTCCTAGTCTTGTTTTTGCTGACTATATAGAGCTTCTCCATCTTTGGCTGCAAAGAATATAATCAGTCTGATTTCAGTATTGACCATCTGGTGATGTCCATGTGTAGAATCTTCTCTTGTGTTGTTAAAAAGAGTGTGTTTGCTATAACCAGTGCATTCTGTTGGCAAAACTCTGTTAGCCTTTGCCCTGCTTCATTTTGTACTCCAAAGACAAAATTTCCTGTTATTCCAGGTATTTGTTGACTTTCTACTTTGGCATTCCAGTCCCCTATAATGAAAAGGACATCTCTTTTGGTTATCAAATAGAGTGGTGGAGTAGAAGGACGTGTGCTCAACTTCTCCTGTGAGAACTCCAAAATTACAACTCACTGCTGAGCAATCATTGAAAGGAGACTATTGGATCCCACCAAAAAAAGATACCCCACCTCTAATGGCAAAGGAGAAGCCCCAGCAAGATGGTAGGAGAGGCGAAATCACATTTAGAATCAAACCCCACACCCACCAGATATGCTTGGAGGGCTCAAACAAAACCTGTGCACAACAGGAGACCCCACAGAGACTAAGCCAGACCTGCCTTTGAGTTTTTGAGTGTCTCCTGCAGAGGTACAGGTCAGCAGTGGCCTGCCACAAGAGCAGGGGCTCTGGATGCAGCAGACCTGGGTGTGGCATAAGCTCTCTTGGAGGAGGTCGCCATTAACCCTTCCATAAGGCTGCCAGAACTTACACAGGACTGGGGAAACAGACTCTTGGAGGGCACAAACTAAACCTTGTGCACACCAGGACCCAGGAGAAAGGTGCAGTGACCCCACAAGAAACTGACCCACACTTGCCTGTGAGTGTCCAGGAGTCTCCAGCAGAGATGGAGGTGGTGGCAGGGGCCTGCTGCAGGGTCAGGAGCACTGAGTGCAGCAGTGAATACATGAGACTTTTTGAAGGAGGTGGCTATTAACTTCATTACCTCGACCATAGTTTGGTTTCAGGTCAAACAACAGGGAGGGAACATGGCCCCACCCATTAACAGAAAATTGGATTAAACATTTATTGATCATGGCCCCGCCCATCAGAACCACACCCAGTTTCCCCCTCAGTCAGTGTCTCCCATCAGGAAGCTTCCATAAGCCTCTTATCCTTATCCCTCAGAGGGCAGACAGAAAGAAAACAACAATCACAGAAAACTAATCAAACTGATCATCGAATTCAACTAGAATTTTACTTGCTTGATAGTCTATTGTGTCAGCTAGACTGTAAGTCCTCTAAGAAAGGGGACCATGTCTGTCTCAGTCACACCAATCCAATAAACATACCATCTGTGTTCTCTGGCACAGCTTATAAATCCAGACATAACAACAGTCATTTATCTGTCTGAGAACATTCCTAGTTATCTGTTAGGTAAGAAGTTAGGCTTGAGCTAAAAGGGGTGACCTAGCCAAAAATGATTCAAACTTATCTCTAAACCCAACCCCAAAATGCCTCTATGCTGCCCAGGAGAGCTCACAGATACACTGCAAAATAACCACAGAGCCTTTTTCAACTCCAGCGCATGTACCCTTGAGGCACAGCTGTGTCCTCAAGTGACCTTAGGCAGCGGGAGCCTATTAAGGGTTCATAAATATTCTATACATACATACATCTGATTATAACAGATTGAATTATGAGAAAGACATGCGCAGTAGAGCTTGTTGTTATGTAACTTGCAACTGTCAATCAAAACTGTCAGTCCACGCCTGTCTAGATGAATATGTAAAAGTTCTGTCTTGAAAAACCCCCTACCTCATTATATCAGTGCCAGTGCCTCTCTTGGCTTGGCCCACCTCTCCCTTGAGGTGTTCTTTCTGTTCTTTCTTCAATAAACTTGTTTTTGCCACAGGTAAGACCTCAGATTTTTCTCTGTGTCCTTACCAAGAACCGAGGCCCACAAGGAAGGGTCTTCTTTGACTCTCCTTATACGGTAACATTATCCTCAGAGGCTAACTCAGAGTTCTGATTTTGGGGGAAGAAGATAGGTTGCTTAAAGGAGGATTTTGTGCATTACAGTGACCTGCAGAGTTCCAAGCAAGTAGGAAGTGTTTGGTACATATTTACTACAGAATAAATATCAATGTAGTTAAGAATAAATCAAAGAATGAAATTATTACAAAATGTTCAGTGCTTATCAGAGAAGTGACTATAAATGCAATAACAGTGAATGAAAAGTGATGAGTCAGTCTAATGTTGTTCTTGATTTAGCTTAGTTCAGTGTTTGGAAACAAGAGTCGACTACTTTTTGTGACTTGAACATCCTTCCCTCAAAAAAGTCCACCTTTTTTTTTTTTTTTTTGCTTAAGAAGTATTTCTTCTTTCAAACTTGAAACTTCTATTTTATATTGGGGTATAGCTGATTAACAATGTTGTGACAGTTTCACATGAATAGTGAAGGGACTCAGCCATACATATACACATATCCATTCTCCCCTAAACCACTCTCCCATCCAGGCTGGCACATCACATTGAGTAGAGTTCCATGTGTCATACAGTAGGTCCTTGTTGGTTTTCCATTTCAAATAGAGCAGTGTGTACGTGTCCTTCCCAAACTCCCTAACTATCCCATTACCCTGGCATCATGTTTATTCTCTAAGTCTGTGAGTCTGTTTCTGTTTTGCAAGCAAGTTCATTTGTATCATTTCTTTTTAGATTCTACATATAAAGGATGTCATGTGATATTTCTCCTCTGTCTAACTTACTTCACTTAGTATGACACTCTCTAAGTCTATCCATGTTGCTGCAAATGGCATTATTTCAATCTTTTTAATGGCTGAGTAATATCCCATTGTATATATGTACCACATCTTCATATGAACATTTAGGTTGCTTCCATGTCTAGACTGTTGTATACAATGGTCCAATGAACACTGGGGTGCATGCATCCTTTCAGATCATGTTTTTCTCTGGAGTGGGCTTTCAGGGTCATATGTTAGCTCTGCTTTTAGTTTTTTAAGGAACCTCTATACTGTTTTGCATATGGCAGCACTAATTTACATTCCCAGCAACAGTGTAGGAGGGTTCCCTTCTCTCCACATCCTCTCCATCATTTGCTGTTTGTGGATTTTTTGATGATAGCCATTCTGACTGATCCACCCATTTAAAAAAAACTCTTCCTGTTGCTTGTAACGGAGACTAATCCGCTCCTATCTCGACATCACCAGATAGTTCAGTTCAGTTCAGTCGCTCAGTCATGTCCAACTCTGTGTGACCCCATGAATCGCAGCACGCCAGGCCTCCCTGTCCATCACCATCTCCTGGAGTTCACTCCAACTCACGTTCATTGAGTCCGTGATGCCATCCAGCCATCTCATCCTCTGTTGTCCCCTTCTGCTGCCCCCAATCCTTCCCAGCAGCAGAGTCTTTTCCAGTGAGTCAACTCTTCGCATGAGGTGGCCAAAATACTGGAGCTACAGCCTTAGCATCATTCCTTCCAAAGAAATCCCAGGGTTGACCTCCTTCAGAATGGGCTGGTTGGATCTCCTTGCAGTCCAAGGGATTCTCAAGAGTCTTCTCCAACACCACAGTTCAAAAGCATCAATTCTTCGGCACTCAGCTTTCTTTACAGTCCAACTCTCACATCCATACATGACCACTGGAAAAACCATAGCCTTGACTAGATGGACCTTAGTCAGCAAAGTAATGTCTCTGCTTTTGAATATACTATCTAGGTTGGTCATAACTCTTCTTCCAAGGAGAAAGTGTCTTTTAATTTCATGGCTGCAGTCACCATCTGCAGTGATTTTGGAGCCCCCCAAAATAACGCCTGACACTGTTTCCACTGTTTCCCCATCTATTTCCCATGAAGTGATGGGACCGGATGCCATGATCTTCGTTTTCTGAATGTTGAGCTTTAAGCCAACTTTTCGCTTTCTTTTTTCAGTTTCATCAAGAGGCTTTTTAGTTCCGCTTCACTTTCTGCCATAAGGGTGGTGTCATCTGCATATCTGAGGTTAGTGATATTTCTCCTGGCAATCTTGATTCCAGCTTGTGTTTCTTCCAGTCCAGCACTTCTCATGATGTACTCTGCATAGAAGTTAAATAAGCAGGGTGACAATATACAGCCTTGACATACTCCTTTTCCTATTTGGAACCAGTCTGTTGTTCCATGTCCAATTCTAACGGTTGCTTCCTGACCTGCATATAGGTTTCTCAAGAGGCAGGTTAGGTGGTCTGGTATTCCCATCTCTTTCAGAATTTTCCACAGTTTATTGTGATGCACACAGTCAAAGGCTTTGGCATAGACAATAAAGCAGAAATAGATGTTTTCTGGAACTCTCTTGCTTTTTCCATGATCCAGCGGATGTTGGCAATTTGATCTCTCATTCCTCTGCCTTTTCTAAAACCAGCTTGAACATCAGGGAGTTCATGGCTCACGTATTGCTGAAGCCTGGCTTGAAGAATTTTGAGCACTACTTTACTAGCGTGTGAGATGAGTGCAATTGTGCGGTAGTTTGAGCATTCTTTGGCATTGCCCTTCTTTGGAATTGGAATGAAAACTGACCTTTTCCAGTCCTGTGGCCACTGCTGAGTTTTCCAAATTTGCTGGCATATTGAGTGCAGCACTTTCACAGCATCATCTTTCAGGGTTTGAAACAGCTCAACTGGAATTCCATCACCTCCACTAGTGGACCACCTCAAAGTCCCCATTGCCTCTCTCTGGAATGTGCAATGCAAGGCAGAAGATAAAAACCAATTTAATGATGTGTCTTCATTTGATCAATAACCCAAGCTCCATAGGTTTCTCTCTAGAAAACAGGCTAAAATGAAAAGAAGAAGTGAAAGACGAAACCTGATCACAACTGTAAATTAATAGAAGTTGGATGTTCTTCACTTGGAAAACTTTGTGGTTGAAGTTATGAGGAGGAGACAATGGTCATCATCCAGTGAATCACAGGTTCCCCTGCAACTGCTGTTTAAATGCTTTTGTCTCTGGTACAGGAACCCCTATTCCAGCTTCTCATCCTATTCGCCTAAATTGACCCTGACCACTGATGTGATAACTACTGATTGTTATTCAGAGTTCCCAATTTCAATACATTATTCATTTCACAATAATTTGTTGAGTTTCTATTATGTACTGGATACATGGGGTTCCGAGGTAAACAGAATAAACCATGGCTGTTGTCTTCATGAAATTTATAATCTAGTGAATGGGAAGGATTAGATCATAAAATAATATTGCAGATCATAAATGCAGAATTACAGATGGTGATGCATATCAGGAAGAAAAGGTATAATGTGTTATGGGAGATTTTAATGAGGAAATGTTTTAAATTAAGGGATGATAGAAAGCTTCTCTAAGGAACCAGGAGCCTAGGGAGTGGATGGATTCAGCCAGGAAAAGACAGGGGACATCATGCTCCAAGCTGAGGGAAAAGCTTATAGGAAAGCTCTGAAGTGGGAGAGAATTTAGCCCATTTGAAGACATGGTAGAAAAACCAATGCAGACACAACATTTTGGGAGAAGGTGCAAGAAAAGCTTGAGGGGTAAGCAGAGGCCTGATCTCATAAGGCTTTTCCAGTGTGCCATGTAAGTTGTTCAGTTGTGTCTGATTCTTTGCAACCCTATGGGCTGTAGCCCACCAGGCTCCTCTGTCCATGGGATTCTCCAGGCAAGAATACTAGAGTGGGTAGCCATCCCCTTCTCCTGGGGATCTTCCTAACCCAGGGATTGAATTCAGGTCTCCTGCATTGCAGGCAGATTCTTTACCGACTGAGCCACCAGAGAAATCCACATAAGGCTTTGTAGGCAAAGGTAAAGATGTGGGTTTTCTCCATGAGAATATTTTGGCAGTGGATTGAGGTGATCTTAAGACTACTGCAGCTCTGGAGAACAGACTGGAGGAAGTGGGGCAGAGAGGATGCAAGGAGCTCAGGCTGGATGCCCAGAAAGAAAAAGAAGTGGACAAATTTGAAGCTCAAATTGGCAAAACCTCTTATTCCACTGAACTCCCATGAGTTGCTGGGTCTGCTTAAGCTACACGTGCTCATGTTCAGGCTGACTCTGTCTCAGTGAGAATCAGCTGAGAAGACTGTCAACTCAGCAGACCAAAGCTGTGTCTGCCGCAGTCTGGTTATTTTGGTCACACAGACATGGCCTTAATAACAGTCTCATCCTATCTATAGACTCAGTGTCAAATCTGGTTTCCGTTGAGCTAGATTTTTTCATCCTACTCAGCTTTGTGAGGGAAATTTCTCTCTTCAGGAACAACACAGAGAGAGAACCTGTGGACATAGAGCTATCAAATTGGAGGTGGAGGGACCTGATACAAGGTATCATTTTTTAGAACAACAATTTTATGCTTCAGATTCTAATTAATTTGTGGATCTCTCTTCCCCACCAAGGGAGTTGGCTGAGATGTTGAAGTTAGCAATTCGCCTGCCTCATACAGGCGCCATGTCCATTTCAGAATGTTTTCTGTGGATTTTTCCCACATCATCTATTAATTACCTAATTACATCGTCTAATTATGTGATTCTTCATGTATTTATACTGATTACGTAATTGGGTGCAATTACACTAATTAGGTTAATGATACAGGATAACAGACTACAAATTGCTTTAAAGGGACACTGAGAAGGCTGGTAGGCCAAAAACCATTTGGTGGTAGGTCAGAATCTGTCTACTAGTAGCTCAGAGCTTTCCTGGGCTTCATCTTCATCCTGACCTTCAGATCTGATCTAGGGAGCGATGTGGAAAATTAGCAATTATTTCCCAAGATCAGGAGACCTGTGCGTGTGTGTGCGCTTAGTACTTCAGGCAAGTCTGATTCTTTGCAATTCCATGGACTGTACCCACCAGGCTCCTCTGTCCAAAGAATTTCCCAGGAAAGAATACTGGAGCCGGTAGCCATTTCTTTCTCCAGGGCATCTTTCTGACCCAGGGATCGAACTCATGTCTCTTGCATCTTCTGCACTGGCAGATGGATTCTTTACTATTGCACTACCTGGGAAGCCCAGGAGAGAAAGCTAAGAAGTAGGCAAAGTTTTCCAGACCCATCCTTGTGGTAGACAGAATAGTACACCTCCTCACAAAGATGTTTATCCCCTAATACCCAGAACCAGTGAATATATTTCCTTCCATGAACACTGCAGACGTGATTGAGCATAATGACCTTTAAATGGGAAGATTATCCTGAATTATCCTGGTGGGCCCAGCCTAATCATATGCATCCATAGAAATGAAGAGATTTTTCCAGCTGGATCAGAGAGATGCAACAATGGAATGCAAAAAACGTCAGTTGGAAAACAGCAACATAAGGACAGCAAGGAGATCCAACCAGTACATCCTAAAGGAAATCAGTCCTGAATGTTCATTGGAAGGACTGATATTTAAGCTGAAGCTCCAATACTTTGGCCACCTGATGCGAAGAACTGACTCATTGGAAAAGACCCTGACCCTGGGAATGATTGAGGGCAGGAGGAGAAGCAGGTGACAGAGGATGAAATCGTTGGATGGCATCATCGATTCAATGGACATGAATTTGAGCAAACTCGGAGATAGTGAAGGACAGCCTGTTGTGCTGCAGTCCATGGGGTCACAAAGAGTCAGACATGACTGAGAGACTGAACAACACAAGGCAAGCTCGTAAAGCAGGAGTAATAGCATCTAACTCATAGTGTTGTTACAAATATATAATGGAATTATGAATGTTGAGTGCCAAAAACAATGTCTGAGTCAGACAATGTTTATTGGACTTTCTTCTTTTCTCTGAAAAGAAACTGAACCATCAGTGACCAACTTGGGGAAGTAATAAAAGAACAGGAGAACTTCCCTACATCAAAAAAAATCACAATACCTGAGACAAAATAATATGCAAGTTGATTTATCTCATATTACCTTGAAACTACTAGAAGGTCTAAAAGATGTTAGGTCATCACCCAAAGGAATCTGGGCAGGGGAAACCACTCAGAAATATTTACTAACCTAGGTAGCTGCTTACTATACATGAAAGGGATATGAGCAGCGACAACTAGATGGTGGTATCGTCTCCTTCCATTACTGCCTGATGCTCACAGGTCTTAGAGAAACGAGAGAAAAAGACAGTTCAGCACCTGCATTTCTGTCTCTGACTCCTGGCTTTTTTTTTAATAGATGACCCTAAGTGGTCCCTGAGAATATGTATGCTGGCAGAGAGAAAGGTGAAAATTATACAGAAAGATAATAATAATAGAAGTTGCCAAGACTTACATAACATTTATTCTCTTGAGAGAAAAGCACTAATCTAGGCATTTTCTGTATATTAAAAAAATCACTTATCTCCCAATAACCCTTTTTGGAACATGAGTATACACTATTCTTATCTGCATTTGCAGTTGAGGAAATTGAAGTACAAAGAAAGCAATTCTCTCAAGGTTACCAGCTATTAGGTAGCAGACCTGGGATTTGCACTTAGTTGGCTGGCACTAGACACAATGCTGTTAACAGGGTGCCATATCCTAATACTAGAGATTGGGGCCCAGCATCACCAGAAGGAACATCTCTTAGTGAGTTTTGGCTGAGCTTTTCCAGTTCACATCAGAGCAATTAGAGTCTTCTTCATACTAAGGTAGTCAAAGTCCCAGTGCAATTGGATTGGTCATATTCAGCTCATTTCAGTTCAGTTCAGTCGCTCAGTCGTGTCCAACTCTTTGCGACCCCATGAATCGCAGCACACCAGGCCTCCCTGTCCAACACCAACTCCCGGAGTTCACTCCGACTCACGTCCATTGAGTCAGTGATGCCATCCAGGCATTTTATCCTCTGTCATCCCCTTCTCCTCCTGCTCCCAATCCCTCCCAGCATCAGAGTCTTTTCCAATGAGTCAACTCTTTGCATGAAGTGGCCAAAGTACTGGAGCTACAGCTTTAGCATCATTCCTTCCAAAGAAATCCCAGGGCTGATCTCCTTCAGAATAGACTGGTTGGATCTCCTTGCAGTCCAAGGGATTCTCAAGAGTCTTCTCCAACACCGCAGTTCAAAAGCATCAATTCTTCGGTGCTCAGCTTTCTTCACAGTCCAACTCTCACATCCATACATGACCACAGGAAAAACCATAGCCTTGACTAGATGGACCTTAGTCGGCAAAGTAATTGATCTTATTAGCTTTCTTTAAATTTGGTCCAAATTAGGGTAAGAGCAGCATCATAAGAGTCAGACTGATCTTGTTTAGAATTCCAGTCAGTTATGCCCTAACTGTACAGTCTTAGAGAGGTTACTTAACTGGAGTCCTTATTGATGGATAACGATGTCTTAAAGGGCTTCCCTAGTGGCTCAGACAGTAAAGAATCTGCCTGCCATGAGAAAAGGGATTCAGATTCTCATATATCCTTGTAAACATTTTATTTAAGTCATTAAGTCCATGGCAACTGGGTTTCATGGTATAACTTGAGGGATGACAAGCAATCTTCTGTCTCCTACAAAATGTTAACTTGTGTTATTATTAACTTGTGCTAATGTCTTATAGCTTCCCTTGTAGCTCAGTTGGTAAAGAATCTGCCTGCAGTGCAGTAGACCCCAGTTCGATCCCTGGGTTGGAAAGATCCCCTGGAGAAGGAAATGGCAACCCACTCCAGTATCCTCGCCTGGAAAATCTGATGCACAGAGGAGCCTGATGGACCGCAGTCCATAGGGTCGCAAAGAGTCAGGCATGACTGAGTGACTAACATTAATGTCTTATCTGAAGTTCATATCTGGGTCAGGATATTAATCCACATTAAAATAGATGGACTTCCGGAGTAGCTGTACACCCATAAACTTAGTTTTTGACACCAAAGTGTGAATTAGCAAATAAACACCATTTTTGATGTATCAGTACTTCAAGCAGAAAATGACAAAAATACTAACGTCTATCTATCTTGAAGGGTTATTCTAAGGAACTTATGAAACAATGCATGTGAAAACAATTAAGTGAAAAGTGCTCTTTAGTTTCAATTCCAACAACTCTTATGTGGCACCTCCTGTATGCCAAGAATGTGGAAACAATTGTTACTGAACCAAATAGGTATTCTTTGAGGTCTTTCTTAGGGAATTCATCTAAGAAAAATGGAGATTAAAATCTTAAAATACAGAATGAGAAAGAACCCATGTGCATATCTCCATCATGTGATATAAACTAATATTTTATAATTATCAAGTTTAATTTCATTTCCATCTAACCCACTGAGCCATTTGCTTCTTGGGGCCTTTGTCCTACTTATCTTCTCAGTATATAACAAATTGCTTGACCCACAATAGGTGCTTAGTAAGTAATCAATAGTAAATCAGTGAGTAAATGATTGAACAAAAGAGAATTTCTCACTAGAAAACTAACTGTAATCTTTTTACTCCTCCCAGTTCTCAGACACCAGGACCCTGTGCACCTCTACCCTGGACTCTAAAATTCTCTTCTGGTTTCCAAGGTGACTCTGCAACCCTCACCCACACCTGGCTCTGTTACCACATCTGTCTCAGCCAGAAGACACACTTGTTTCTCCTGTCTGGCAGACTGGCCCTTTGGGCAGCATTCCTGCACTTATTCCTGGTGTCAGAGCTCAGACACTGGTGAAATCACTTATCTGCTTCTTCATTAGCTATGGCTGCTACCTGGATGCTGCACATAACATTACCCCACAGTTATTGATCTCGCATTTCAGGACCAGGCAGAATGATTTCACTTTCAACTGACTAATTGTGTAGGGAAAGGGCTTTAAAACAAGAAAGGAAAAATTCATTAAATTCTCTAAGACAAAACTGAGGTCACCCTGCTAAGTACAACACCCATACAGATGTGCTATTAAAACAGATGTTCATGCAGACAAGCCTAAACTGTTAACAAGATTGCCATTTCCCTGAGGATGTCTTGTTTTCAAATGACTTCCTAGGTTGTTGGGGGGTTTTGGGGAGGGTAAGGGGATGAGATCCTGGATACGTACGAGGCAAACAATTCTATTAGTTTCTCCGACTCCTGTGGTTGTCATCACATAACTGTTGTCCCAAACAGGAAAATTTAAAGACTATCCAGTTACATTCTATGGGACTTAGACAACTTTAAGGGTAAAAGATTACCTAGGCCAGTTTTTCAGACTATATTCCTTGGAGTTTTAGAGTCCTAAGAAGCTGCTTTAAGGGTTTTTGGGGTGAGGGGATGAGGGAGATCAATGGCAGCAGAGCTTGTGGGCTATTGGTTTTTACCATCTTTCACCCACTGCTTCCACCATGATTTATTTGTTGTATATGAATCATAAGATTATTTTTTTTTAAAACATAATTTCCCTGTTTAAAAATATTTTAAGCTATAGCTTCATGGCAAATAAATGGGGAAAAAGTGGAAACAGTGACAAATTTTATTTTCTTGGGCTCCAAAATCACTGCCAACAGTGACTGCAGCCATAAAACTAGAAGATGATTCCTCCTTGGAAGAAAAGCTATGACAAATCTAAACAGTGTATTAAAAAGCAGAGACATCACTGACAAAAAACGTCCGTATAGTCAAGGCTGTGGTATTTCCAGTAGTCATGTATGGACGTGAGAGTTGGACCATAAAGAAGGCTGAGTGCCAAAGAATTGATGCCTTCGGAATCCAGATTGGAAAAGAAGTAAAACCCTCACTGTTGCAAATGACATGATCCTCTATATAGAAAACCCTAAAGACACCACCAGAAAATTACTAGAGTTAATCAATGAACATAGTAAAGTTGCAGGATATAAAATTAACACAGAGAAATCCCTTGCATTCCTATACACTAACAATGAGAAAACAGAAAGAGAAATTAAGGAAACAATCCTATTCACCATTGTGATGAAAAGAATAAAATACATAGGAATAAATCTACCTCAGGAAACAAAAGACGTATATATAGAAAACTATAAAACACTGATGAAAGAAATCAAAGATGACACAGCTAGATGGAGAAATATACCATGTTCATGGATCAGAAGAATCAATATAGTGAAAATGAGTATAATACTCAAAGCAATCTATAGATTCAATGGAATCCCTATCAAGTTACCAATGGTATTTTTCACAGAACTAGAACAAATAATTTCACAATTTGTATGGAAATACAAAAAAAAAAAAAAAAAACCTTGAATAGCCAATGCAATCTTGAGAAAGAAGAATGAACTCTAGGAATCAACCTGCCTGACTTCAGAATATACTACAAAGCTACAGTCATCAAGACTGTATGGCACTGGCACAAAGATAGAAATTTAGATCAGTGGAACAAAATAGAAAGCCCAGAGATAAATTCATGCACCTATGGGCACCTTATCTTTGACAAAGGAGGCAAGAATATATAATGGAAAAAAGACAATCTCTTTAACAAGTGGTACTGGGAACACTGGTCAACCACGGGTAAAAGAATGAAACTAGAACACTTTCAAACACCATACACAAAAATAAACTCAAAATTAATTAACGGTCTAAAAGTAAGACCGGAAACTATAAAACTCCAAGAGGAAGATATAGGCAAAACACTCTCTGACATAAATCACAGCAGGATCCTCTATCACCCACCTCCCAGAGTAATGGAAATAAAAGCAAAAATAAACAAATGGGACCTAATTAAGCTTAAAAGCCTCTGTACAACAAAGGAAACTATAAGCAATGTGAAAAGACAGCCTTCAGAATGGGAGAAAATAATAGAAAATGAAGCAACTGACAAAGAATTCATCTCAAAAATATACAAGCAGCTCCTGCAGTTCAATACCAGAAAAATAAACTACCCAATCAAAAAATGAGCCAAAGAACTAAACAGACATTTCTCCAAAGAAGACATACAGATGGCTAACAAACACATGAAAAGATGCTCACCACCACCCAATATCAGAGAAATGCAAATCAAGACCACAATGAGGTACCATCTCATGCCAGTCAGAATCAGTTCACCTCAGCTCAGTTCAGTTGCTCAGTCGTGTGCAACTCTTTGTGACCCCATGGACTGCAACACGCCGGGCCTCCCTGTCCATCACCAACTCCTGGAGTTTACTCAAATTCATGTCCTTTGAGTTCATGATGCCATACAACCATCTCATCCTCTGTTGTCCCCTTCTCCTCCCACCTTCAATTTTTCCCAGCATCAGGGTCTTTTCCAATGAGTCAGTTCTTCGCATCAGGTGGCCAAAGTACTGGAGTTTCAGCTTCAGCATCAGTCCTTCCAATGAATATTCAGGACTGATTTCCTTTAGGATGGACTGTTTGGATCTCCTTCCTGTACAAGGGACTCTCAGGAGTCTTCTCCAACACCACAGTTCAAAAGCATCAATTCTTTAGCACTCAGCTTTCTTTATAGTCCAACTCTCACATCCATACATGACTACTGGAAGAACCATAGCTTTCACTACAAGGACCTTTGTTGGCAAAGTAATGTCTCTGCTTTCTAATATACTGTCTAGTTTGGTCATAGCTTTTCTTCCAAGGAGTAAGCGTCTTTTAATTTCATGGCTGCAGTCACCATCTGCAGTGATTTTGGAGCCCCCCAAAATAACGCCTGACACTGTTTCCACTGGTTTCCCCATCTATTTGCCATAAAGTGGTGAGACCAGATGCCATGATCTTTGTGTTCTGAATATTGAGCTGTAAGCCAACTTTTTCACTCTCCACTTTCACTTTCATCAAGAGGCTTTTAGTTTCTCTTTGCTTTCTGCCATAAGGGTGGTGTCATCTGCATATCTGAGGTTATTGATATTTCTCCCAGCAATCTTAATTCCAGCATGTGCTTCTTCCAGCCCAGCATTTCTCATGATGTACTCTGCATAGAAGTTAAATAAGCAGGGTGACAATATACAGCCTTGACATACTCCTTTTCCTATTTGGAACCAGTCTGTTGTTCCATGTCCAGTTCTAATTGCTGCTTCCCAACCTGCATACAGGTTTCTGAAGAGGCAGGTCCGGTGGTCTGGTACTCCCATCTCTTTCAGAATTTTCCACAGTTTATTGTGATCCACACAAAGGCTTTGGCATAGTCAATAAAGCAGGAATAGATGTTTTTCTGGAACTCTCTCGCTTTTCCCATGATCCAGCAGATGTTTGCAATTTGATCTCTGGTTCCTCTGCCTTTTCTAAATCCAGTTTGAACATCTGGAAGTTCACGGTTCATGTACTGTTGAAGCCTGGCTTGGAGAACTTTGAGCATTACCTTACTAGCGTGTGAGATGATTGCAATTGAGTGGTAGTTTGAGCATTCTTTGGCATTGACTTTCTTTGAGACTGGAATGAAAACTGACCTTTTCCAGTCCTGTGGCCACTGCTGAATTTTCCAAATTTGCTGGCATGTTGAGTGCAGCACTTTCACAGCATCATCTTTTAGGATTTGAAATGGCTCAACTGGAATTCCAACACTTCCACTAGCTTTTTCATAGTGATGTTTCCTAAGGCCCACTAGCATTCCAGGATGTCTGGCTCTAGGTTGGTGATCACACCATGGTGATTATCTGGCTTGTGACAATTTTTTTTATATATATATAGTTCTTCTGTGTATTCTTGCCACCTCTTCTTAATATCTTCTGCTTCTGTTTGGTCCATACCATTTCTGTCCTTTATTGTCCCTATCCTTGCATGAAATGTTCCCTTGGTATCTCTAATTTTCTTAAAGAGATCTCTAGACTTCCTCATTCTATTGTTTTCCTCTATTTATTTGCATTGATCACTGAAGAAGGCTTTCTTATCTTGCCTTGCTATTCTTTGGAACTCTGCATTCAAATGGCTGCTATCAAAATGTCTACAAACAATAAATGCTGGAGAGGGTGTGGAGAAAAGGGAACCCTCTTACACTTTTGGTGGGAATGCAAAATAATATAGCCACTATGGAGAACAATGCAGAGATCTCTTAAAAAACTGGAAAATAGAATTGCCATAAGACCTATCAATCTCACTGCTGGGCATACACACCGAGGAAACCAGCACTGAAAAAGACATATGTACCCCAATGTTCATCACAGCACTGTTTATAATAGCTAGGACAGGGATAGATGTCCATCAGCAGACAAATGAATAAGAAATTTGTGATACATATACACAATGGAATATTACTCAGCTATTAAAAAGAAAGCATTTGAGTCAGTTCTTATGAGGTGGATGAAACTGGAGCCTACTAAACAGAGTGAAGTGAGTCAGAAAGAGAAACATCAACACAGTATATTAACACATATATATGAAATTTAGAAAGATGATAATGACGACCCTATATGTGAGACATCAAAAGAGACACAGATATAAAGAACAGACTTTTGGACTCTGTGGGAGAAGGCGAGGGTGGGATGATTTGAGAGAATAGCATTGAAACGTGTATATTACCATATGTGAAATAGATCGCCAGTCCAGGTTTGATGCGTGAGACGGGGTGCTCAGGGCTGGTGCACTGGGATGACCCAGAGGGATGGGATGGGGAGGGAGGTGGGAAGGGGTTTTTGGGACAGGGGACACATGTATACCCATGGTTGATTGGGTGTGTATGTCAATGTATGGCAAAAACTGCCACAACATTGTAAAGTAATTAGCCTCCTATTAAAATAAACAAATCAATTTTTTAAAAAAAGAATTGATGTCTTTGAATTTTGGTACCAGAGAAGACTCTTGAGAGCCCCTTGGACACCAAGGAGATCAAACCAGTCAATATTAAAGGAAATCAACCCTGAATTCATTGGAAGAACTGATGCTGAACCTCCAATACTTGTCCACCTGATGTGAAGAGCTGACTCATTTGAACAAGACCCTTATGCTGGGAAAGACTGAAGGCAAAAGGAGAAGGGGCAGCAGAGGGTGAAATGGTTAGATAGCTTCACTAACTCAATGGATGTGAATATGAGCATACTCTGGGAGATAGTAAAGGTCAGGGAAGCCAGGCATTCTGCAGCCCATGGGATTGCAAAGAGTTGGACACAACTTAGCAACTGAACAACAGCAAAAATAGGCAGTATACCATAGCAAATATAAAGGTAGACTCAAAAAAAGTAAATAAATAAATAAAGATGGACCCTACCACCAGACTGGCTGGGTTTCAATTTGCCCTTCATCATGTGTTGGCTGTGTGATTATGCCAAGCCATCCACCTATGCCCCGGATTAGATTCTCTTACATAAGGAGTTTGTTTTACTTTTTCTCTCTCCTGTTTCATCATTTTTTTTGTCCTTAATTGAATTATCCTATCAGCATGTAAATATCTCTTTAAAACAAAAAGAAATGATCTTTTATTCACCTTTTTACCTGCTGTTACTATCTCTCCTCTCTTCTTTATTTTTTTAAATAAATTTATTTATTTTAATTGGAGGTTAATTACTTTACAATATTTGGGAGAATGGCATTGAAACATGTATATCATATATGAAACGAGTCCTCTCTTCTTTTTACAACAAAATCCTTCAAAAGAATAGTTCATCTTACTTTTTCCACTTCTTTATGCCCCCATGACCTGTGAATC
Source organism: Ovis aries (assembly GCF_016772045.2). NCBI lineage: Eukaryota > Metazoa > Chordata > Mammalia > Artiodactyla > Bovidae > Ovis > Ovis aries. The sequence goes on from NC_056054.1 coordinate 116,405,255, forward strand.
TACTCTAGAAATATTGCTTTTGCCAAAGTCAATGACTTCATGCTTCAACTTTATTGGACAATTCTCAGTCTACTTTGTTTCATCTGTGTGTGTGTGTGTGTGTGTGTGTGTGTGTGTGTGTGTGTGTGTGTGTGTGTGTTATTCACTCAGTCGTGTCCAACTCTTTGCAACCCCATGGACTGTAGTCTCCTTCATCCATGGAATTCTCCAGGCAAGAATACTGGAGTGGGTAGTCACTTCTCCAGGGGATCTTCTCAACCCAGGGATCCTACCCGGGTCTCCTGAACTGCAGGCATATTCTTTACCATCTGAGCCACCAGGAAAGTCCTTTGTTTTATCTATTAGTTGCAATTAACACAGCTCAGTATGTTGGGTTTATGGACACTTTTAATCCACCACACCACATTTTCCTCTTCACTGCTTACCCCACAGACTGTTGTTTTCAGTCCCTTCACAATCCCCACTTCTTCCTGAGCACTAATATTTCAGTGCTCCAAGCCTCACTCTTCAGACATCTTTTTCTTTTCTGTCTACAAACACATAAAAGTAAGCTCACTCAGTCCTATATCTATATTAATATCTCCCTTATATATCTCTAGCTTCCAAACTCTCCTCTGATCAATAGACTTACATATCTACTTGTCCACTTGATGTCTCTACTTGAATATGTAACTTTGCATCTACAGCTTTATACCTCCAAAACTGAACTCTTCATTGCCTTCCTCCTCCAGACATGTTCTTTCCAAAGCTTTCCCCATCACAGGTAGCATCAAGTGGCTCAGGCAAAAAAAACCTTGAGTCATCCCTGATTTTGTTTCTCCTCCTCTCACTCTCCTGACCACATATAATCCAGTAGTAAGTTTCAGTGACTTGACCTTCAAAATATATCTTGGAACTAACTACATCCTACTGTCTTCATTGTTACCATTTGGTCCAAACTGTTCTATTTTATTGTTGCAACAACTTCCAGATCTCTTTTCCACTTTGATTCTTCTGCCTCACATCACTCACTTGATCTAAACCCACCAATGGGTTCCAAATCACAGAGAGAACAACACATAGGCTTTATTATGGTCTTCACAGTTCTCCCTGACTGAAGCTACAAATTCATCTCCTCTTTACCCTCTGCAGCCCTCGGTAAGGCTCCAGGGAACATGGTCTGCTGTTACACAGCCCATTAGCTCACTTCCAAAGAAGGCTGACCCTCACTCAGAGGAGGCAAACTCATCATCACAGAGGGCCAAACAAAGGAATAAACATGTCTTCTCTGGGTCCTGACAGAATGCAACAGCTTAATCCTCAGCTTGGTAAATGCCACAGCTCCAACTGTGATCAGCTCAGTCTTGAAGGCAGTTTGAATGACTTTAAGGGATGGTTCTGGGCAACTGCCAGCTGGAGGGCCAAGATGTTGCTTGAAAGAGTGACTTTTGTGGGGGCTTCCCTAGTGGTGTGATTAAGACTCCAGGCTTCCACTGCAGGGGGACACACGTTCAATCCCTGGCCAGAGAGCTAAGATCCTACAAGTCTTATGGTACGACCAAAAAAAATTAAAAATAAAATTTTAAATTAAATAAAAAAGAATGACACTTAGGGAGAATGATTATCAAGATGCTCTTTCTCTTCATCTCTTACATTTTCTTCTACTTTGTGGTTTTACAAAGCATTGCCATACACATTGTTTCACTTACTCCTCATAGCAAGTCTGTGCATTTGAGCTTTTTCCTACAGCTGAGGCTTGTGGAAAGCTGGTCTCATGGTTAGAAAAGGTGATCCCTAGAATGGTTTAGGTTTGGGGGCCATCACAATTTACCACCTTGTCTTCCAGATCACAGTTTGCCTATTCCCATCTCATCTGGGTCTTTGTGAGCTCAAGCTAACTGACTTGTAGGTGCTTCCCTGGCAGCTCAATGGTAAAGAATCCACCTGCCAATGTAGGAGACATGATTTTGATCCCTGGTCCAAAAAGATCACTCATGCCATGTGGGAGCAATTAAGCCCGTGCACCACTATTTTGAGCCTGTGCTCTAGAGTTTAGGAACCACAACTACTGAAGCCTTTGTGCCCTAGAGCCCATGCTCCTCAACGACAGGAGACTCTGCAATGAAAAGCCCGCATACCAGCAACTAGAGAGTAGCCCCCACTCACCAGAACTAGAGAAAACCCCATGCAGTAACAAAGCCCAGCACAGCCTAGATAAATAAACAAAATTACTTTAGAAACATATTGTTAGCAAAAAACACAACTGACTTGAATGGGGTGGGGAAGAGGGATGGATTGGGGGTTTGAGGTTAGCAGATACAAACTATCATACATAGAATGGATAAACAAGGTCCTGCTATAGAGCATAGGGAACTGTATGCAATATCTTGTGATAAACCTTAACGGAAAATAATATGAAAAAGAAGATACATATATATGTATAACTGAATCACTTTGCTATACAGCAGAAATTAACATAATATTATAAATCAACTATACTGCCATAAAATAAATTTTAAAAATAATTTTCTTAAATGGTAGTTAACTTGAAGTCGAGCCGCAAGATTCCTCCCACTTGACTTAAGCCATAAGCCACCTAGGATTTTACTGGAGTCCTCAGTCTTGACCCACTAAGACCCCAATGATTTTGGAGGTTTATCATATCTACTAACTTTTAAAAATATGAACTGATTATTTTGCAATCCTGAAGATATAGACAACTTTAACGGTGATATTCGTCAATCTGATGATATCATACATCCATGTATTTTCTTGCCAGTTCAGAGCATTCTGATGAAGTTAAGATGTCTGATGCTAAGGGATAGTCTTTGGCCATTAGAACAAATCAAGTTAGCTAACTACACTAATGGAAATAGAATTGTCTTAGTGCTTTATAATAAGTACTGGAGCTAGAAGGCCAAATTCAAGGTCAGACTCAAATTCAGTTCCCTTGAAAAATCCTACTCAAATGGGCTCCTCCATCTTTGGGTATATGTGAATTTTTACCTTCATGTTTCCACTGAAAATCTTTCAGGAAAGAACTCTGGCCAATCAATTCAAGTTAATAACTTTGGTATTGAAACTCAGGAATCTAGTTAGCAATCATTAAATTAGAAAATAGTAGCAAAGAATCAGAGTAAATACATAGAGGAACTTGTAACTATCACAATATAAATTAAAAGAAGCTTTCAATTCCACCAATCTCAAGTTGGCATCTTGAAGATGAAATTGAATTGCACAAGACTTAGCTTGACTTGAACATGAATTATCCACCACACTTCTAAGCAGCTGTTAGTTACTATTATTTATACCAAAAAGTAAAAGAAATTGAGATATCTTACAGAGGTAAGGGGTCTAACACACAGTCACATGGAAGATGGGGAGAGCTTAGAATCAGCATCCCAGCCAACTAATCTGTGGTTATGAAATCAATCTGCCAAATGATGCAAGATGTAATTGAATAAATGCCTATGCAGATGGCACTGTGCATTTAGTAGGCACTCAATAGATTTCATGGAATGAGTGAAAACAAAACACAGAACAAATATAAGTTTTACTAGGACTCCTAATCACACATGCCATACTCTGGCCTTGTGTTGTGCTGTGCTTAGTCACTCAGTCATGTCCAACTCCTTGCCAACCCATGGACTGTAGCATACCAGGCTCCTCTGTCCATGGGATTCTCCAGGTAGGAATACTGGAGTGGGTTGCCATGCCCTCCTCCAGAGGATCTTCCCAACCCAGAAATCAAACCCAGGTCTCCCACATTGCAAGTGGATTTTTTACCATCTGAGTCACCAGGGAAGCCCTAGCAAAAAGGTTTTAGAATTATCACACACAGGAAAAACCTAGAGAAACATGCCCTGTATCTAATGTCAGCTCTGTTCCCCACCCCACCCCACACACAAGATCACATTGCCCATCAATGCAAGCAGATTGCCTTCTGCCCAGCTGCTGTGTGATACACAAGGGTACTTACATGAGCTTTCCTGATGGAATGCTAAGGGCTGGCTATTGCTATCTCCACGACTATGGAGAAGTAGGAGAAAGTTCACAGATCACCAGGAAAAACACATTTAGATACTTGAAATGTAGGTACTGTAAACATACTGTGTCTTTCTTTATAATGATTGGTTTGGTTTTTGCTATATTTTGATAGGTGCCTTAAACCATATGGTTTTTCATATCAGTTATGCAAAAAATGAGTTCCTGGAGGAACAGACAAAAATAATACATTCCATATGAATTTTTCCTGGGGATCTTTGGTGCCAGCACATGCTGCTGCTGCTGCTGCTAAGTGGCTTCAGTCGTGTCCGACTCTGTGAGACCCCATAGACATCAGCCCACCAGGCTCTGCCATCCCTGGGATTCTCCAGGCAAGAACACTGGGGTGGGTTACCATTTCCTTCTCCAAAGCAGGAAAGTGAAAAGTGAAAGTGAAGTCGCTCAGTCATGTCCGGCTCTTTGCAACCCCATGGACTGCAACCTACCAGGCTCCTCCATCCATGGGATTTTCCAGGCAAGAATACTGGAGTGGGGTGCTATCACCTTCTCCAGCAGCACATGCTAGATGCCGATAAGTACCTTTTGAATTTTTGGTCCATCCAATGACATTGTTTTTTTAATATTTATTTTTATTTATTTATTTATTTATTTGGCTGTGCAGGGTCTTAGTTGCAACACTCAGGATTTTGATCTTTGTTGTGGCATGTGGGATGTTCAGCTGCCCCATGTGACCTCTTAGCTGTAGCTTGCGAGATCTAGTTCCCTGACCAGGGGTCAAATCCAAGCCCCCTGCATTGGAAGCTTGAAGTCTTAGACACTGGAGAGTCCCCAAATGACATTATTTAACCAAACATTTTGGATATTTTCCTTTGGACATTTATCTGATAGTATATGAGGTCCTATATTTTGTCCTCTTTTATATAAAGAGTGATCCCTTGCAACTTCCACCTCATAATGTGGAACCAGGGTAATTTCTTCAGGCAGAATTGGGGAGCTTAATCAATAATAACCTCTCTTGAAGAGCAAATTACCTTACTTTGCGATAGGGTGATCATCATAACCTAAAATAAAAGAAGGTATAGGCCTCTGGAAAACTAAAGAAAAGTCAGTAAAACCATGGGGAGAAGCATTCTGCTTGTTCCTCCCTGACCAGAGACTTCTGAGTCTACCTACTAATCACCTGTGTTCTAGTGAATATTTTATAATGAAAATTTCTCATTAGCCTAATGTGGGAGCCACCTGATCAGAAACAAACAAAAAAAAAAAAAACTAAATTAACTTAGAGATTAGCCAGAGGTCTTTTTGTTACTGGGTGTTTTATTGGGAGATTTCTGGGGACCTTTTATATCTGTCTTTATAGTTTCATAATCCAATGAATTGCTGTCGATCATTTCAGAGGTATTGGGGGTGAACTTAAGGCAAACATCCAGAGGAAGCAAATACAGCATGGGCAGTCTGAGAATGTGAGCGGAGCAGGGGGACTTTCTGCAAAATCACAGAGGCCTTTTCAGCAGTTATTAAGCATTGCATGCTCTTCTCAAATCTATTGTAGTGAAGATTAATTTAGTGGGGATTTATCAACTCTTCAAGGAAAGCCAAAATAATTTCACAAATATGCTGCCTTCAGGACTCTCTCACTGAGTTAGTGTTTCAAGACTGTCCTTCAGGAGAATGGGGAGCAGACTAGGGGTTTAGGATCCCTGCTGAAGGACAAATTGAACCCAGGCACAGATGGCTGAAGTCCACAAAGAGAGCCTGTCTATTTTTAATCAGACAGCTAAGATCCGAGGAGTCTATGACTCTGCTTCTATTTGTGGAAATGGACAGCATCAAAAAAAGGGTGTATGGGACTTTGCTGTCCTGCTCGTGTTACACCCTGACAGTAAAGGGGCTGCCTGGTATGTTTGGGCCCCAGCTCCTTCATCCCCTATTCTGTGATTGTCTTCCCTAACCCTGAGACTTTCTCTCCCTAGGCCTCAGCTACAGAGAAAGGGCTCAATGCCAGAGTCACCGTGAGGAAGCAAGCGAGATAATGTGTATAGCAATGTTTTGTAAAACCACAAAGTAGAAGAAAATATAAGAGATGACAAAGTGGAAGAGCATCTTGATAACTACTCACCAGAAAAGTCATTCTTTCATGCAACCTCTCAGCCCTCCAACTGGGGGTTGCCCAGAACAATCCCTGAAAGTCATTTGATCGGCCTTCAAAACTGAGCTGGTCACGGTTGTAGCTGTGGCATTTACCAGGCTGAGAATTAAGCTGCCTCATTCTTTCAGGGCCCAGAGGGGACATATTTATTCCTTTGTTTAGCTTTTGATGATGATGATGAGTGTACGTCCTCTGAGTGAGGGTCAACAGAGCATGTGTGCTGGGGCCCACCAAAGCACTGTAGAATCAAAGCTGTGTCCAGTCCCAGGAGCAGAAATGGTTGAGACTCTGACCTACTGGGAAAGCTTCCAGCAAAGCTAATGGCATTGGATCCCTGCGCTTCCTCTGCTCTTCCAATCACAGTTGCAGTCTCGGCAGCTCCAACAAGCCTGCCTTGTGAAAAATAGCTACCCAGCCACACTCAGGAGGGAGACTCTATTACTCAGAACCACCACATCAGGCTGCAGTGAAAGTACCTAAGAAAACATTTTAGTTCTGTGTTATCCAAGTACATGCATATAGACACAATATAGAAATGCACACGTGCTGGTGACAAGTTCCTGGGCCTCTATTTGCAAATGAAGGAAACTGCCTTTAAAGTCCTTGAGGAAAGGCCTATCGTAAACACAGAGCATTTTTATTATTGCATCACTACAAACAGTGTTATCACTTTCTTCTCTTCAATACATCTAACCTCACACAAAGGATAAGGCTATTTGCCAGATTGGATGCCACTGTTGGTGACAGGCTAGGGAAAGAAGCAGGGTTAGATGCAGACTGACAGTTTCGTAAATTTGATTTCTAATTTTATGTACTTATTTCTTTTAAAGAAAAGAGGGAGAGAGGGAATACTCACAGCCATGAAATCATTAAAACCAATTCCCTTTCTCTCTCCCCAACTCTCCCTCTTCCTGAGTATGTGTGTGAAACAATCTTTGCAGCTACAGAGCCATCCGATAGTATTGATCCAGGTGTGGAAATTGGTATTGACTGCTGCTGCTGCTCCATGCACTTCCCCAGCTTTTAAAGATACAGCATATAGGTGATTTCACTTTGTACATGACAGAGCTCTGGAGACCTGGGCCGAAACAAGCTAAATAATACAAATTAAAGATCAGGTTTTGTATCTTGCTCCCCCGCTGAAACAAAAGGAAGCCCAAAGAGCTTCCAAAGAGATGGTGATAAAAATGAAAGTTCAATACCACTTTCTAAGGTGAGAAAAGGACAATTTGTGTGCGCTTTGATTTCAAAATGACCATTGGTAAATGTCTTAATACAGCCTCAATGTTGTTAAAATCCTTAGAGGATCTAGATGCTTAAAGGAAGTGTGGTCTGCCAGTCAGAGGTGCTGAAGTAGTTCTCTTTCACTGCTCTAAAATACTACCACAAATTTAGTGGCATAAAAAACACAAATTTATTATCCTACAGCCATGTAGGTCAGAAGTCCAAGAGCAAGTGTCAACAGTCTTGATTCCTTTCTAGAGGCTCTAAATGAGAGCCTCTCATAACCTTCTGCTTATTCAGGTTGTTGACAGAATTCAGTTCTTTGTGGCTGTAGGACTGAGGTCCCAGCTTTGAGAAGCCATATATATTCCTTGTCTCGTGGCTCTTTATTATCTCCAAGGTCAACAGGTCAAATCCTTCTCCTGGGGCATCACTGTTTTGTATTTTCTCTTTCATTTTTAAGGACTCATGTGATTAGATTGGGCTGACCAGAAGAATCCAGAATAATTTCCTTTTATCATAGTCCTTCACCTTGATTGGGCCCTAAAAGTCCCTTTTGCCATGTAAGGGAACATATTCACAGGTTCTGGGAATTAGAACAGACATACTTGAGGAGCCATTATTCTACATAGCACAGATGTCATGATTCTATGCTACTCTCAGTATCTTTCAGAAGAGGCTAACAGAAACTAAAAAGAAAAAACTAGCATTGCACTTCTAATACCGGACCACATTATACCTGCATTGTGTGTGAGCTCTTTCACGATGGCTGCATACTCACACAATGCGTAGAACTGACCAGCCATCTGTAGTGCCGTGTTCTAGCATCAAACTTGTCTTGAAAAGGCTAAATAAACTATTGAAAAAATAGTTACTGTATCTACTGGCTAGTGTGCTATCTAGACTCTTCAAATATCACAATAAACACAGTATAATCTAATAATAAACTTTTCCAGAAAGTCACAGTTTAGAGGATAGATAAACATGGGTAAGGCAATTACAATACAAGGCACAGGAGCGCTGCCATTGTGGTCTGTATAAGAGAGTCAGCGACCAGAGCAACTAGCAGTGCTGACGTGTGTAAGGTGCCTCCCAGCACCTCCTACAGAGGCAGATACTTCCAGTTCTGTTTTACAGGTTGCTAAATGAAATTTAGAACTGAGACCATCTGCCATTCAGCCTCATGGTGGCATATGGGAGCATGATGCTGGGTGTCAAGAGCCCCAAGTCCAGTCCTGCTCATATGCTGAGTACTGGTCCCCACAGGATGTCATGTAACCTAAGTAGAGATTTTCTACTTGCCCATATTTATTTAGATACTCCTGAAATCTTCCTGTGTTCTATGGGGAAACCATGATGCCTTAGCCTCTGCTGTACTATTATCACAGCCCAAGGCAAGTTTATTTCAGTCTTGCTTATGCCCTCAGACAAATTCATCATCTGTTTTTAGCCCATTGCAGGGTAAGGGCCCCGTGGCTGAGAGTCTTCTGTCAGCCTGAATGGCTAATTGAGACCTACCGTGCTCTGAGCTGGTGCAGATGGCCGTGAATGCAACACTGTTAGGCAAGCAGGGAAGGCAAGGCATCATGAATATTTAATGAGATAAAAGTAAATATTAATGAAACAATTGTCCCTTTAAATGGTTAAATTACTTTCCATGCTCCAGTCCATTTTTATTTCATCACAGTGCACACACACATGCACACACTCACACACATATTATATATTTCATCTGTGCTAGTGATTTCCAATTCGATCCTTTGAAGGTGAGAATCTCCCTTATGCTAGATATAAGCCTTCCTGAATTCATTCCCGAAGTTGAAAAAGCACGATTCTGCCCCAAAATATATAGTTCACAATTTGCTGGAATTTCAATGACATGCCTGAGTCTTGTCCGCTCTGATTTCATGGCACAAAGCCATGCATGCCATCGGAAGACAAGAAACCTTAACTTGAGCTCATGTGTGGTAATTGCTTTATTCTGCATGAACTCGTTCTAATTCCTCCTCCTTCTCAAAATAAGAGAGAACTTTAATTTTGCAGTTTTAATGACCACATTATTTAGCCCTCTGCTATTACCAGGTAAGCTGTCTGAGATTTCTTCAAATACATAGCTTCCTTTGATTATATCCCTCTCTGTTAATTTTCAACAAGACATCAATGAATTTTCTACTTTTATTTTATCTCCCTTGCCACTGACTTTCCCTCTTAACATTTTAGAAAGTTTATTCACTCCAAATTGTATCTCCTTAGACTTGTTTTGTCTATTATCTTCTATTTCCCATTGTAGAATTTAGTCTTCTTTCTTTAATGATTTCTCTTTTGCCTGAATTTCATAATTCATCTTTTAATCACTGCATTTCAGATAGATCTCTTTTATGCTTCTTTGTTTAGTCTTCTGTGTTGAATGGAGTAATCTCCCCTTAATGTTACTGAGATGTCCAAGAATCTCTTATCCTGCTTCTGGTCTGTAACCTCTTGGTTCCCTCTCTATCACTGATGATCACAAGAGTCTTTCTCCACCTTTTGAATGCATTGCTCTTTCACCCAAAAATAATTTCCTAATTTCCTTCTTATCATCAAGTGATTTAATGACTTCCCAATCATTTTTCTGTCCACTCTTTCTAGCTGTTTTGTTATTGACCACATTCTGTGCTCCAGCAGTGATGAGTAATTGAATAATAGAGGTAAAAAACTCTTTTTCATAGGCAAATCCAATCTATTTAAATGTTTAATGAATCTTTGAACCTTCTCTGCAAGCAAAGAATTTTCTTAATTCCATAATCACATTTTATAGGCCATCTAAATTTTATACCAATCTTATTATCAAAATGTCATGTATATGTCACATATACATACATATATATGTATGTATGTATGTATACATATTCAATATACATTATACATATAAAAATATGCATGAGTAATAAAACAGTTATTCCAATTTGAACCCTAGTAAAGAAAAGCATTGCAGCCATTCACATGCTTACAAGCAGCATTCTAGAAGGGAAGACATGGAGAGAAAGCCCCTAACTTGTTTTCCTGTTATGCAATAAAAGCAAGAGCCTTGGTCCCAGTCTCTCACTTTGCCCTTAACCTTGGTCCTCCCTCCTGCCTACGCCCCTAGTGGCCATCACGGCCCACATCCTTCACCCAAACTGAGTCTATAATATAAAACAGAAAGTGAACTGGTTTGCTAACTAATAATTGTTTGGCCTCAGATAAGTCACTTGAATTTTCTGAATCTCATCTTCCTCATCTATTAAAATAAAAGGGTGAGTTCAGGGATTTTAAAAGCTAGAAAACTTTCTTCAAACAAACTCACACACAGACACCTCCTCTATAAAACTGATGAACTCTGGCAAAACCCAGAGAGTACCATGTGTCTCAGAGGTTCCTCACCAACATGCTGAGCTACTGCTGGGGCTCTGAGCAAAAACTGCTGGACCAGACAAAACTAAAAACCAAATTTGAAATTCTGCATTTCTACAAAAGCAATGAAGCTTGGAAATAATGACATGCACACACTTACAGGCACAGTTCACTTTATAGATAGAACCTGTGGCAAGTCATTTCTAAAATAATGCCCACGTTTCCTATTGAATAGCATTCCATTTCAGAATTGTTTTCTCTTCGACTCTGATCTTCGTTTGGTGACAGCAGCTAACATTTCCCTTTTTTGCTGTTCTATCTCTCCTTTCCTCCCTGTGAGCATCATTGCCCAACACCTACTCAAGGCCACACCATGTGCCCCATGCTTTTATATCACGTTTTTCTCACGTTGTTCATTTGCTCTTAAAGGGGAAATTACACTTGATTTTCATTGCAGGAGGAAAACTGCTTGATGAAATGAACCCTGAATTCCATCATTTAATAAAGTAAAAAAAATTAATTTTTGCAAAAGCACAATCAGACTATTTCCTAAAATATCTATTTGGTCAGCGTAAATGTAAAGAGTATCAAATTTGTATTTTGCAATAGTTTCAAAGTTTTTTGCATGAGGAGTGAGTTTAAGAAATGTCTATAGTGTCATCCTCATTTCTTCTGCCCTGTCTTTTAGATAGGATAAAATCACTCCTTTGACTTGGTTTAGTCATTTATTACCTGGATGAAACAAGAACTCCCAGGTCCTGAAGAAAGTGGTCCAAAGGTCAATATAACAAGTATCTAATTATTGTGAAGTATCATGAATACAAGAATAGTGGTGTGAACAAACCTATTAGGGAAACAGAGAAGGCAGAAATTCATTTTCTCTTCCAGAGAAAAGTAGGACCCAGGGAAGTTTCATGGAGGAATGACATTTGAATCTAGAAAGACGGGTAGTATTTCACTAGCAAGCTCTTGGCAAAAGGAACAGTCTGCCCAGAGGCAGAGGCTCAAAAAACAAGGCATGATTATTGATTAAGACCTGGGGTCAAGCACAAAGTACATGGTATGTAGCCATGGACAATGAGGAAAAAACTGTTATGAGTGGATTGGGAAAATATATCTTACCTTATTCTACTCTACACCCAATAAGAAATATTTTTAATCAAGGAAATGGCATAATCAGATCTGTATTTTCAATAGTCCTGATATGAGACATTTCAGAGGTGAAATTTATAGATTCTTATGATGTATTGGAGCCATGAGGAAGAGAAAGTAGTCAAAGAAAATGCTAGTGTGCTAGCTTGGATAACTGGATAGATGGTGACACCATCAGAGATTAAGCGAAAAAGGGAGAAGCAATTTTTATATGTAATTGTGAGTAGTTTGTCTTTTAATATATCTTTTGGAATGCCTATTAATATATACAAATTATAATATATAATTTATAGTATATTTATATGTTATTTGTATATGTATAATTTTGTGTATATATTATAGGTATTTCTAAAGACATATTAAAAGGCAAACTCTGTTTAATTTTTATATTTTTATACATTTTATTAATTTATTTAATATAAATTTATATATTACATAATAAATTATATTAATATATATTATATATATCACATAAAGATATACTCATACTCAGATGTGCTGAAGTCCCTGTTCATACTTTGCTGGATATATTTTAACAGAGTCAAAAAAGTGAAAGTTAAGTTGCTCAGTCGTGTTCAACTCTGTGCTATCCCATGAACTATAGCCTACCAGGGTCCTCCGTCCATGGGATTTCCAGGCAAGAGTACCAAAGTGGGTTTCCATTTCCTTTTCCAGGGGATCTTTGCAACCCAGAGATCAAACTTGGGTCTCCCGCATTGCAGGCAGACACTTTACCGCCTGAGCCACAGAATCAAGCAGTGCTCAAACAAAGTGAGATCTAGACTTAGTGGGAAGAAGTCATTCACAGGTATTAACAGTAGAGCTGGTCACTGTGTAAACTACATGGGAATTCAGAGCTTGGTAAACTGGACCAAGGTGCATGAAAGATATCAAGCTACAGGACTCAGCCACCTTAAAGTTCCCCTGTATAGGAGCAGGATTAATCAAGGAATCTGGGACTGCAAATAGTAAGTCAGATAGCATTGATCTAGAAAGGAGAAGAAGGAGCAGGGCCATGTCAGGGACTGGGAGAGAGAATGAGAAATCATACCTATTTTATAGGATAGTTTTGAGAATTAAAGGAGATAGTTTAAATTAAAGGAGCTTGGCATCTACACATATACAGGACTTAATCTTAGCCTCTTACATAAGCACTGTAGACCTCAAAAAAGACACACTACAACAATTATCATGTCATTATTATTAAGTAGCATTTGTAGTTCTTATTATGTAGAAATTCATTTTACATAATTCAACAAAGAAATTATTCATTATACCACAATCCTATGAAATAGCCTCCTGGCATATAACATATCAGAGTCCTAAGTGGCCATCCTGTTTGTATCCACCATCTTATTCTTAGTGCCACCAACTCCCCCTCTCTTGTATGTTATCATAGTTGGCATTCCGACACACATAATTTTTTTTACAATGGTTGCTCAAGAAGTAAATAATTACTTATCTCCAAAAAATAATGTAGTGGAGAAAGATGGTAGTACTGACTCACCTTAGTAATCCTGTCCATTGCCTGATTCTCTCCCTGCTGTCTCTTTACTCATCTTCTGCTTTCAACAAAGATCTTCTGAGGTGAAATTGATAAGGTGAATATGAAACTTCTCACATTTTAATAATACAGAAGGCATTAAATGTGATTTCTCTGACATCTCAGGGGCTCAACTCTGTTCTGTAAATTCTGTTTAATTAAAGCCAGGCTTCTTTATTAGCTTTGCAAAGACTTCTGACAAAATGGCTACTTCTTAAAGTTCTAGCACCCAAATGGATAATATTCAGCTATCAAAATGTATGAACTAAAAAGAATTCATTATCTGATTATGATGCACATTTAACATTCCTATACATTTTGAGACAATTTGTTTATCCATAGGATTTCTGGTTTTATGAGCATTTAAGACAACAAGGTTTATGTGACATACAAGTGTTGTGCAGCGGAGTTTGCAAGAAAGCATCTTTCACATTGAGAAACACCTCTATCTTATTATCAGATATTAATTCCCTCTCACTGCCTCATTTACTATAAAATTAGATATTTGGTCTTAAAATTTAGTTCACAGGTTATTTTTAATTAAAATATCTAAAGATCACCATACTATGCCAAAATTCTGTCACTTTCAAACTGGTAAGAAAATCTGAAGGAGGTTCATTAAGCTTTGATTTTTCATAGGAGAAACTGTTAAATTTCACAATTGTTAAATTTTGCTTAAATTTAGGTGCTGAAAAAGTAAAATAGCCCTCTAAATATGATCCATTAATAGCTAAAACAAAAAGACAAAAAACAAAAAAGAAATGATTCAAGACCAAGGAATCCGTGCAATTAGAAAGTATTTTTTATTCATGGATAGGTATTTTGGCAGAATAAAAAAAGTTCTGCCAGGACTTCCCTGGTGGTCCAGTAGTTAAACTCTGCAGTTCCAATGCAGACAGCATAGGTTTGATCCCTGGTCGGGGAATTAAAGGGGTCCCAGGTGGGTCAGTGGTAAAAATAAAATAAAAATAAAAATCCACCTATCAAGGCAGGAGACACATAGGAGATGCAAGTTCGATCCCTGGATTGGAGAAACCTCCTGGAGGAGGAAACGGCATCTCACTCCAGTATTCTTGCCTATAAAGTCCCATGGACAGAGGGGCCTGGCAGGCTACAGCCCATGCGGCTGCAAAGAGTTGGATATGACTGAGCATGCACACATAGGGAACTAAGATCCCACATGCCAGGCACATGGCCCAAAATTTTTTTTAATTTAAAATTTTAAATAAATAAAATTTCTGTCAGTGAGCATTGCAAATACAGACTTAAACATAGATAGAGAAATCTACATACAAATGTATATATGAATGGCATCATAAAGATACCTGCATTCATACATACACTTGCACACACAAAAATATAAATAAGGACTTGGACTCACCTGTTTCAACATGCATTTCTAAATGTCTTACTGTTCTAAGATATTGCTGATAAAATTATGCAAGTAAAAAGAATTATAGAGAAATACATTTTATTCTGAAATATACCATAATATTAGACAACAGAATGATAAAAATCAGCATTTTTATCACTTTGCAGAATAAGGTCTCATCAAAGCTCACCAAAGATTATGGCTGTTATCTATTACTGTTCTCCCCTTTTAGAGCCGGAAACAGATGTACAGAAATCATATGACATCTTACAGACTACATCAGCCTCCAGCTGTCTTATTCAATACTCTGTCTAATAACTGAAAGAATAGATGCTTGGAACTACTTTCTCCCCTCTCTTCTTGTTTTTTTACCACCGCCCCCCCCCTCCCCGACTCTCTACTACTGAAGAGAGCAAGCAATGCCTTCTTTTCTAGTACCATAACTGGGATCATTTGCCAAAAAGACATTATGGTTCACGGAATAGTCAAGCTAATCGGATTTTGACTCCACTAACTTTTAAGAAACCAATCTCTTGGTTAAAGAGGAAACAAGTAAGGGGCTCTAGAACTACAACTCAGATATTTAAGTGACATTGTAACACAGAATCAGCAGATTATTCAAAGACGATGTCTTGATAATTATTCTTTAATTTATTGATTATAAATTCACTATACCTATACAAAATACAAAAGAAAAATACAACAGATAGGCCTACTAAAATGCATCTAGAAGTCACCAGGCAAATAAAACAATTAGAAGACAATGGCGATATCTACACAATAAAAAAGAACACCAGATCCCCAAATGACAAATTTTAGCTAGTTACTTTCACAGAGGAATTTACTGCCAGGTCCGCTCAAATTTTTGGTCTATCTAAAAGTAAAAAAACTGACCTACAGGCAGTTTAATTTCCATATACATCAACCATCTTTGTAAAAGAAACAGCATTTTTTATAAGATTAGCATTTAGGAAAAGTGATGTGGTGATTCAAGGGCTGATATTAAAACAGACTATAGGGAATTCCCTGGCAGTTCAGTGGTGGTTTTCACTTCTGTGGGCCCAGATTCAATGCCTGGTTGGGGAACTAAGATTCCACAAGCCACAGGCACAGCCAAAAACAAAACAAAACAAAAAGCAGACTATAAGGCAGCACTGTAATTCAACTCTACTTCAATAAAATAATTTTTTTAAAAGAATAGGCTATTATTTGAACTAGTCTTGAAAGCAGTGTTTGGAAAAAGCATGAAGATAAAGATTAAGTGCAAGTGTGGAGTGTCTGGGCTTCCCTGCTGGCTCAGACTGTAAAGAATCTGCCTGCAATGTAGGAGACCCAGATTTGATCCCTGGGTCTGGAAGACACCCTGGAAAAGGGAATGGCAGCCCACTCCAGTATTCTTGCCTGGAGAATTCCACAGACAGAAGGGCCTGGAGAACTACAGTCTATGGGGTCATAAAGAGTCAGACACGATTGGCAATACATAATATTAACTAAAGGGAAAAATAACAAGGAAGTAGGAAGACTGGCTATAGAGCCACACTGATTGTCCCAGACCTGATGCTGCTGCTGCTGCTAAGTCACTTCAGTCATGTCCGACTCTGTGTGACCCCATAGACGGCAGCTCACCAGGCTCCCCCATCCCTGGGATTCTCCAGGCAAGAACACTGGAGTGGGTTGCCATTTCTTTCTCCACCCAGACCTGATGGGAGCCACTATAATAGTCCAACAAGCAGTCACAAGAGCTTGAAATAAGGTGGTAGAATGGGATAAAGAGATGTCAGGTATGAGAGAGGTCATGGAGGGAATATTGATAATTGAAATCTGTTGAATTCAGGAGGTGAGAGAATGGACAATAACAAAGATGGTGACCAAGAATTTTAAAATTTGAGAAAGGAGAGCCTATTTTATATTGTTTAGGGCTTAAGAAAGCCCTCAGATTTCATCTAGTACAGTCTACTCCTACAAAGAAGAAAGTTCCAGGGAGTTTAGGTAATCAACTCAAGGTCATACAGCCCTTAGTGACAGTTTGACTAGAATCTCAAACTGCTGACTTTCAGGTTCAGGTTACTTTTCAAAGGTTGGGAAAGTTATCTAGAGAAATAATCAGCCTAATGGAGAGCACATCCAAGAACAAAAATAAAGCTAAGTATAATAACAACAAGAAAAAAAAGGATTTCATTTAGTGTGTTAGGGACCAAACGACGGTCTCTAGGACCTGAGTCATGTTTACCAGAAAGAGACAGGATATGCACTCATCCTGCCTGGCCAATCATGTAACGCCAGCTACTCCTGTAACTGAGACAAAGAACTGCCTGTATATAAGCCGCCATACTTCTTTGTTCGCGGCTCTTGTCAGATTCCCTTGTGTGGGATGAGACTTGGGCCCTAGCGCGCTAGGAATAAACAAACTCCCTTCTTGCGTTTGCAATACTGTGCTGGCCTTGCTCTCTTGGTCGGTTCGGAGATACGGGCTCGGAGCATAACATCTGGGGGCTCATCCGGGATCTCCGTCCCGCTGGGGAGGACAACTCTCCTGGTAGAAGGGAGTAACCTCGTTAGGAGATAAGAGCTCTGAGCACCGGTGCTAACGTTGCAGAAGCCCAGATTAAGTCCGAGGCCTAGTATCTTACTGGGGAGGCATCTGGCTGTAAAGTGCAGAGGTAAGTCAGCGTAAGGCCGGGGCCTAGCTTCGTGCTGGGGAGGCAGCTGGCTCTGATACTGGATTAAGTCAGTGCAAGGCCGGGGCCTAGCTTCGTGCTGGGGAGGCAGCTGGCTCTGATACTGGATTAAGTCAGCGCAAGGCCGGGGCCTAGCTTCGTGCTGGGGAGGCAGCTGGCTCTGATACTGGATTAAGTCAGCGTAAGGCCGGGGCCTAGCTTCGTGCTGGGGAGGCAGCTGGCTCTGATACTGGATTAAGTCAGCGTAAGGCCGGGGCCTAGCTTCGTGCTGGGGAGGCAGCTGGCTCTGTGAACATCCTGCAGGTAAGATTGAGTGCATTGTCGGTGGCCACCTTGTGTTTGTTATCTGTTTGTCTATTTGTGGTGTCTGTGCTGCTCTTTGTGTGCTCTGTTGGCTCCCAGTGTACTTTGCTGTGATCATGGGACAAACAACTTCTACTCCTTTATCTCTTATGATTAACCACTTCTCTGATTTCAAGTCTAGAGCTCAGAATCTTTCGTTACTGGTAAAGAAGAGCAAACTGGTGACTTTCTGTTCTGTCGAGTGGCCCACCTTTGAAGTCGGATGGCCACAAGAGGGAACCTTCAATCCCAAAATTATCCAGGCAGTTAAAGAGAGGGTGCTTACTCCTAGTCCTGCCGGGCACCCAGATCAGACTCCCTACATTCTGGTCTGGCAGGATCTAGTGAGGAACCCGCCAGAATGGCTTAAACCCTTTGTTCTCACTCCTCCTAAACCTCCCCGTTCCTCTTCCCCAACTCCAACCTCACCAAGCCCACAGGTGTTAGTACTGAAGGCTTCCGAAGAAAAAGAAGAAAAAAAAGGACGAAAATCGACCAAAGCCAGTATTCCAGGAATCTTCTCTGTATCCTAATCTGATAGATCTGGAGACTGAATTGTTCCCACCCCCGTATGCGGATCCACATCCGCCCTTGCTTTCACAGGTTTCATCGGGAGAAGCCAGGAGGAGAACTGAGCCTTCAGCTCATCCCAGAGAAGGGGGCCCCACCCAGGGAACTCGGGGAAAATCCAGAGAAATGGCCAATGTAGCGGAAGAAGACGCGGAAGTCCCCTCCTCCACTGTTCACGCGTTTCCGGTCCCGGCGGGACCAGCCAGAGAGGGTGGAGAGCGGACATATCAGTATTGGCCCTTTTCCACTAGTGATTTGTACAATTGGAAAACCCAGACTCCCTCCTTCTCTGAAAAACCGCAGGGTCTTATTGATCTGTTAGAGTCTATCCTTTTTACTCATAATCCCACTTGGGATGATTGTCAGCAACTGTTACAGGTGCTTTTCACTACAGAAGAGCGAGAGCGGATCCTGTCAGAAGCTCGAAAGAATGTGCCAGGGGTGGATGGGAGGCCCACAATACAGCCTAACCTCATTGAGGAGGGGTTCCCCTTGGTGCGACCCAACTGGGACTTCGAACGCGCTGAAGGTAGGGAGCGTCTCCGGGTATACCGTCAGACTCTTATGGCCGGCCTTAGAGCGGCCGCCAGAAAGCCGACTAATTTGGCCAAAATAAATTCAGTGAGGCAGGAACCAAATGAGAGCCCAGCAGCCTTCCTTGAAAGGATAATGGAAGCTTTTAGACAGTATACCCCTATGGACCCACAGGCAGATGAGTCACGAGCGGCAGTTATGTTAGCATTTGTAAATCAAGCAGCCCCTGATATTAGAAAAAAATTACAAAAGATAGAGAGGTTAAATGAACAATCCTTGCAAGATCTAGTGAGGGCAGCCGAGAAAGTTTTTAATCATAGAGAGACCCCAGAAGAGAGAGAGGACCACATTAGAAGAGAAGAAAGAGAATTTAGAGCTGAAGAAAACCGTAAAAATCAAAAAGAGCTGGCCCAGATATTTTTTGCTGGGGTTGAAAACAAAAACAGGTTCCAGAAAGGGAAAAAATTGGACTCAAAAACTGAAGAAAAAACGACAAGGCGTAAGCTTGAGAAAAACCAATGTGTGTTTTGTAAAGAGTTTGGACATTGGAAAGATAAATGCCCCAAGAAAAACCTAAAAGAGGAGCCCAGGAACCCCAAAAACGAGACTCCCTTTCCAGACAGTCATATCCTCTATGCGGGTGAGGATAGCGACTAGGGGGGTCAGGGCTCGAAGCCCCTCCCCGAGTCCTGGGTAACTATAAATGTGGAGGGGAAACCGGTTGGCTTCATGGTGGACACGGGAGCCCAATACTCAGTCTTAAACCAAAAAGATGGACCCATGTCTAAAAAAAGTAGCTGGGTGCAGGGAGCAACTGGGACTAAACGATATGGATGGACTACAAAACGGCAAGTGAACTTCGGGGCCCACCAGGTGACCCATTCTTTTCTGGTGATACCTGAGTGTCCAGCGCCCTTGTTGGGAAGGGATTTACTGTCTAAAGTAAATGCCCAAATTCATTTCAACCACGGACAAGTGTCGGTTTTAGATGGGACTGGGCATTCTCTTCAGGTCTTGTCTCTGGCATTAAAAGATGAATACAGACTCTACTTGCCAGAGGCCCCAGCGACAATAAGCCCCGAAGTACAACCATGAGTTCAAAGATACCCTCAGGCCTGGGCTGAAACTGCAGGAATGGGACTAGCCAAACAGAGGCCCCCTATCATTGTGGAACTAAAAGCCAGTGCTTCCCCGGTGAGGGTACGACAGTATCCCATGAGTCAGGAGGCTCGACAAGGAATTACTCCTCATATACAATGCCCCATAGATGCTGGGGTCCTGAAAAGGTGCCGGTCCCCATGGAACACTCCCCTGCTGCCTGTGAAAAAGCCTGGGGGAACTGATTTTAGACCGGTTCAAGATCTACGAAAAGTCAACCAACGGGTGAATGATATTCATCCTATGGTTCCTAACCCTTATACATTGCTAAGCAACTTGCCTCCAAACTACATTTGGTACACTGTTGTAGATTTAAAAGATGCCTTTTTTAGTTTGCCTCTTGCCCCCACAAGCCAAGAGATCTTTGCCTTCAAATGGCAGGAAGACGGTGGTCAGACCCCTGAGCAGCTGACATGGACTCGCTTACCACAGGGTTTCAAAAACTCGCCCACGTTATTTAATGAGGCCCTGGACGAAGACCTCCATGAGTATCGGGTTGAACACCCTACCATTGTTTTATTACAATATGTTGATGACCTTATGCTGGCGGCGGCTACAGAGAAAGAGTGCCAAGAGGCAACAGGTGACCTCCAAACCTTGGGGACTTTAGGTTACCGGGCTAGTGCCAAAAAGGCCCAGATTGCCAAGCAAGAGGTTACATACCTCGGTTATAAGATAAAACAGGGCCAGAGGTGGCTAACACAGGCTATGAAAGAAACCATCCTCCAGATCCCTGAGCCGGCTAACCCTAGACAAGTGAGAGAAGGACTAGCCCAACCTAAACGAGAACGTGAGGCTCAACAGGGATGGTTTGAATCTTGGTTTCAACAATCCCCTTGGCTGACTACCTTAATCTCCACCTTGCTAGGACCCCTGCTAGTACTTTTACTAATGCTTACCTTTGGCCCATGCATTATCAATAGACTTGTAGCCTTTGTAAAGGAACGCATAAATACTGTGCAGCTGTTTGTGCTTCGACAACAATATCAAACTGTGTCTCAGGACCGAGAGGAAGATTCCTCTATATGATCTAAGGACAGGGGGGAATGTTAGGGACCAAACAACGGTCTCTAGGACCTGAGTCATGTTTACCAGAAAGAGACAGGATATGCGCTCATCCTGCCTGGCCAATCATGTAACGCCAGCTACTCCTGTAACTGAGACAAAGAACTGCCTGTGTATAAGCCGCCATACTTCTTTGTTCGCGGCTCTTGTCAGATTCCCTTGTGTGGGATGAGACTTGGGCCCTAGCGCGCTAGGAATAAACAAACTCCCTTCTTGCGTTTGCAATACTGTGGTGGCCTTGCTCTCTCGGTCGGTTCAGAGATACAGGCTCGGAGCATAACAAGTGTATGCTTGCAATAAACCACGTGGTGTACCAACTCTCCATTTATAAACTTACCACTGTAACTACTCTAAGATATAGGTGCTATTATCCCCTATTCACAGATGAAAAAACTGAGACAAAAGTTGAACATCTTCAAAATCATAGAGTTAATAAGGGGCAAGGTCTGGATACAAACCAAGACAGTATGACTTCAGAAAGTACATTCTAGCCCAATTTGTGTCATACTGACTTTGAAGGACCAGTGAGACATCCAAGCAGATATCCAACAAGTTACTATAAAGTTGGTGCTATATTTGGGTGGATTCAAGACTGTAGATGCAGACAATGGCCAGTGATGAAGCCATGGAAACACGTGATCCTACAAAAGTAAAGAACATAAGAAGAGAAAAGAAGGAAAAGGGAAGGAGCTGACAGCATATTCCTTCAATGGGGTTGTATTACAGAGCAAGAGGAGAAAGGAGACTCAGAGGAAAAACAGTCATAAGGATGGGAGGATAAACGGAGAGTAATGGACACACCTGCATATTTTTGGCTTCAGTTCAGTTTAGTTCAGTCGCTCAGTCATGTCCAACCCTTTGCAACCCCATGAATCGCAGCACGCCAGGCCTTCCGTCCATCACCAACTCCCGGAATTCACTCAGACTCGCATCCATCGAGTCAGCGATGCCAATCCAGCCATCTCATTCTTTGTCGTCCCCTTCTTCTCCTTCCCCCAATCCCTCCCAGCATCAAAGTCTTTTCCAATGAGTCAACTCTTCGCATGAGGTGGCCAAAGTACTGGAGTTTCACCTTAAGCATCATTCCTTCCAAAGAAATCCCAGAGTTGATCTTCTTTTTGGCTTAGATTCTGGTTTAATTTTCCTAATTGAAGACCTCCAAGCAGACCCAAAGATAAGGTAAACAAAGATACTTGTCCTAGCACAAGAACAATTTTATCTCAGGATGGCATATTTGTCCAGAATTTGCATCTTTGCCACTTTCCACATTTGTTAAAATATTAGATCTCAGTTTGGGGCCTGATCCTTGATTCCAATTTTCGTCTAACATTTAGGGTCAGTTTTGCCTTGTCTTGTATTGTCTTTCTAGTTACAACTCATGAGACCCATCATCTCAGAATGATCCATCTAGTCTTGATCATTGATGTCACCCATCAAAGACTGTTTCATTTCATGAAAGAGCAACAATTTGAAGCAATTTTAAGCAGAGGTGTCCAATTACTCAAGGCAAGGGAAAGTAGCCAGGCCACAAATATGGCTGGTACTGGGACATGACACAAAGGCTCTCTCACTTTCTCTTTCATCCTCTCTCTCTCCTCGTCTGGTTCAGTCTTGTCTACATTGTGAACCTATGTTATACTTTCTCTACTGTTACACAGTTATCAGACTCTGTATCTGCAAAGAGTCATCCAAGCACTCCCACCCTTATGTACTTGCAATTTTGGGGACCACCACAAACAAACACAATTTTTAAGCCTCTTACTTCAAATTCACTCATTAGAGAATCTGATGGATTCAACTGGTTTAACTCTTTACTCCAGTCCTCAGCTGTGACCAAAATGGGCAGTTTTAAAAGCTGAAAAGTGGCCACTTAGAGCCACACTTTCCACGGGACTGGTAAGAAATTTCAAGGGAAAGAGCATGATGATGGCTCCTAGATCATTCATATTCTTTTCCTGTCCCTCTGACCTACTGAACAAGCAGCCTGCTTTCTGCTTACAACTCAGGGTTAAGAAGGGGAGAAGTTAGGATAAGATGGAATAAGCATGGAAAATCCAGAGAGGAGGTAAAACTTGAATTTCTGTGCTTACGATAAGTGAAATTTGTAGAAATGAAGATATTTCTGGAGAAAGATAAGTAACATAAGGAAAGGCATAGAGACGAGAAGAGCATAGTCTGAAGTGTCCAAGCTAATAAAAGAAGAGGGAATTTTGCACAAAGTTAGCCATTTCATGTTTTAGCAACCTCCCTCTCTGTGTTGAATTCTTGACATCAGCTTTACCATACTCAAATTTCTATCTTAGTTAAAACACAAAAGCAAAAACAGCACACCCTGAACCTACTTCCTATCACAGGCCCTCGAGCTGACAGCAGCACATTGCCTCTTGCTGCCCTTCCACAGTCAAGCATCTGAAAAGAGTTCTCTACACTCACTGCCTCCATCTTCTAGAATGTGTTCCCAAACCACTCCAGCATGACTTCTGTCCTCATCACCCTATGGAAATTGCTCTCAAAAGGGTCACTAATGACTTCGGTCCTTAAGTCCAGTGGAAAATGTCCAGCCACCATCTTATATGATCTATCAGTAGCATTTAACTCTGTTTACCAAATCATCTCTCCCGAAACAGTTTTTCACGGCCTCATGGAATGATGCTCCCTCTGTGGATCCTTCTTTCTCTCGGGTCCCCCTCTCATGCACTGTGAGATTTGGGTTTGTCAGATCTCAGTTCTCTTCTCACTCAGTATGCTCTCAGAGTCTCACCCACGTAGTTCTCATTTAAACACTGATGTGCCCAGGCTCCTTCAAGCCCAGGACTTGGATATCCAGCCAGTCCTCTACATTTCCCTCACTGGAAGCACTTCACAACACCATGGTCAGCGCCACGGTGTTGGTAGGCTGAAACCTACCGTGCTGAGAGCCTTTACACTACAGAAGTTACCAAATGCTACATATTTATTTCTTTTCTCCTTTTTGGAGATCCAGTTGTTAAACTTTACAAAGCACCACTGCTAAAGCTTCACGCTGCTGCTGCTGCTGCTAAGTCGCTTCAGTCGTGTCCGACTCTCTGCAACCCCATAAGACAGCAACCCACCAGGCTTTCCTGTCCCTGGGATTCTCCAGGCAAGAACACTGGAGTGGGTTGCCGCTTCCTTCTCCAATGCATGAAAGTGAAAAGTGAAAGTGAAGTCACTCAGTCATGTCTGACTCTTCGTGACCCCATGAATTACAGCCTACCAGGCTCCTCCATCCATGGGATTTTCCAGACAAGAGTACTGGAGTGGGGTGCCATTTCCTTCTCCAGCTAAACTTCATAAATGTAATATTTCAGAACTGAAGGCATACTGTCCCTAATTCATACAACTTGCTTCTCTTGCTTTGAACTCTATTTTTGTGAATATTGCCACCAGAAGTCCACTTCATAGTTAGGCTTACGGTCTCCCTCTTTCTTATTTTTACCACTAATATGTTTTCAGTAGCACCACCTAAATATTTCTCGATTCTGTCCACATCTACCCATGCCCACTTTGCCATCACCGCTTTTCTAAATTCCTTCAAACTAACAGTCTGCTAAATGCTTCCACTATATCTAAACTCTCTCTTCCACTTGGTAGATTTTTGATTGTTTGTTTGTTTTCATTTATTTGTTTGGCTGTGCTGGGTCTTATTTGTGGCATGTGGGATCTAGTTCCCTGACCTAGAGAACTGAACCCAGACCCCCTGGGATTGAACCCCAGACCCCTTGCATTTCAAGTGCAGAGTCTTACCTACTGGACCACCACAGAACTCCCCATATTAACTTTTAAAAACATAATTCTGATTATGGCACTCTCTTAGATAATTCCCCATTGTTCTTGGATAAAGATGAAACTCCTCAACATGGCCTTGAGTTCTTACCTGGGTTGGTTTTGCCTTCCTCTTCCTTGTCTCATTGGAGAAGGAAATGGCAACCCACTCCAGTACTCTTGCCTGGAGAATCCCATGGAGGGAGGAGCCTGGTAGGCTACAGTCCATGGGGTCACAAAGAGTTGGACACAATTGAGCAACTTCTCTTCCCTGTTTCACATCCATCTCCTCTTCTCTCTACACTTCATTAAATGTTCCATGTTCTTACTGTGCTCAGGGCTCAGTAAGGCCTTCTGCATAGGATAGTCTTTTTCCTCTTCTCCTTCATCTAAGAAACTCTTATTCATCCTTCAAATCTCACTTCATTAATACTTCCTCAAGGAACCTTCTTTGACCCCTTAGACCTCACATCTTAATGACATATTCACGGAACAACCTCTATCTTCTCTATACTTTTCACAATTGTAATCAAACAAGTTAACATAGAATTATTTGTTTAACATCTGCCTTTCACACCAGAATATTCTTATGAAAGCAGATACTGGATCTGTCTGTTCAACACTGAATTCTCAGTAGCAAGTGCAATAACTTGTACACATAGTGGCTGCTCAATAAATATTCAGTGAATAAGTTTTCAGTAAATTAAGACCATCTTTTTACTCTTATGTTCACTCATAGAGAATAATCCATTAAGTTTCCTAGGCCAGATTTGGAGGGAAAGATAGGCCACAAAGATAGTTTCAGTGTGAATGTTTCCTATATCTAAAATAAAAATAGCATGATAATTGCAGAAATACAACTACTGCACCCACCTTTGGACCCAGAAGAACAAGATGAAGTGGATTCTTCCATTAATGGTCAATCTGACAACCTAAGAGTCAGAAATACCACTGAAGTTTTGGGTCAAAAACATAGTGATAGAAATGAATAATGATCCCATTCCACCTGAACCATATTCAAATAACAGGAAATGCCCTTGACTCTTTCTTACAAGACTCTTCAGAAAGAATAAACTCAAAATGGAATGTAAAAGGGCAACTCTAGAAAAAAACTTTTTAAACCAGATGCATACTCTTTTTAACCACTCTCCTAAGATTATTCTGCAAATATAAAATTCAGAGAGATTCTGGAATGATTTTGAGGCAGGAGGAAGATGGGTCTCCCATAGTAAAGCAATTGGAAACTCATTCCCTAAGGACCAAAACTCCAAGACAAGAATAGCAGGACAATTAAGGGAAGAGGCTAGGCCTTGCCAAGACTATATATTTCTCATTGATGAAGT
Source organism: Ovis aries (assembly GCF_016772045.2). Classification (NCBI taxonomy): domain Eukaryota; kingdom Metazoa; phylum Chordata; class Mammalia; order Artiodactyla; family Bovidae; genus Ovis; species Ovis aries. The sequence continues at coordinate 116,431,524 of NC_056054.1, forward strand.
CAAGAGACCTCACCCATCAAACATGCACAAAAAGGCTCCTTGAAGGTCAAATGGGAGTAATGCTAGCTAATGCCAGGCTACCCACAGTCCTCTTTGGTAAAATCTCATCTTGGCTAAGAGATGCATACTCACACATGAAAGGATCCTGCTGCTGCTGCTGCTAAGTCACTTCAGTCATGTCTGACTCTGTGCGACCCTTTTAGACGGCAGCCCAACAGGTCCCGCCATCCCGGAGATTCTCTAGGCAAGAACACTGGAGTAGGTTGCCATTTCCTCCTCCAATGCATGAAAGTGAAAAGTGAAAGTGAAGTCACTCAGTCGTGTCTGACTCTTAGCGACCCCATGGACTGCAGCCCACCAGGCTCCTCCATCCACAGGATTTTCCAGGCAAGAGTACTGGAGTGGGGTGCCATTGCCTTCTCCAGAAAGGATCCTGAAGTACACCAAATATGGACTGTTAACCAGGCAAGTCAAAATAATTGGCCAAAGGAAACCTGGAAGAAATGCCCCATAAAAGCAACTCAAACTGCCACGAGGGACAAGATTCAGGGACTCTCTGAGTCTGCCTGTGTGTCTATTCACATGTACTATACTCTTTTTTCCTCTTAATAAACATTCTCCTTGCTTCACTACTTTCCATCTTTGTGGAAATTCTTTTCTGCAAAGCTGAAGGCCCAGAGCTCTTGTCACTGACAACCAGCCTAGTGGCTAGGATCTGGTGCTTTCACTGCTGCAACGCAGCTCAGTCTCTGGCTGGGAACCCAAGCTCCGGTTCATGCTGCTGCAAGCTGAAGTCACCTGACAAAGTGACTCAGATTGACTCAGTACCTGTCATAGGGGCAACATCTGTCCCTGACTATTGCTATTTATCTTTGAAGTTGGTTAGAGTCCAGTCTATCACAATATTGTCATTGATTTTGAATGCATAATAGAAATAATACTGATACTAATATCAACAATAATCATAACCATTTCTATTTTTCATAATTATAGACAAGAATCATTCTAAGTATTTTTATATCCAACCACACATTTCATCCTCACAATAGCCCTAGTGACATGTTATTTCAATTTTACAGATGAGTTAACTTACATAAAGAAGTTCAGTCATCAGCTCAGGGTCAATAAGGTTTTCCCAAGTTTGCACAAATTCAGATGGAGCTAAAATTTGAATGCAGGCATGATACATGATCATTATAGAACATATCTCTGTTTATTTACTCAAGTTTCAGTTTAGTAGAAACTCTCTAGTGTTTCCTTGGTGGCTCAGATGGTAAAGAATCTGCCAGCAATCTGGGAGACCTAGGTTAGATCCCTGGGTCAGGAAAATTCAAGGGAATCACTAACCACTCCAGTATTCTTGCCTAGATAATTCCATGGATAGACAGGCCTTGCAGGCTACAGTCCTTGGGGTCACAAAGAATCCAACACAAAAGAGTGACTGACACTTTCACTTTTCTCTAGAATCAAGCAGAGGTTTGCTTAATCAACCTGTACATTTACATATGCAAGGAGGGAAGGCAATGGTCTTTCAGTCCTATCCACTTTTGTGTTAGAGCCTGGCATAGAGACATCTGCACAGCATGATGGGTTGAATCTTATGGTTCCCAGAATCTTTCCTTTCTCTTTCCCCATGCTCCATTTTCCACCATCTTGATATTAGAGTCTCCTACTTAAAGTGGATGAAAATCAAGTGCTCAGCCACATAGAAAAATAAGAGTATTCCATCCATTGAAGGCTAAGACTAAACTGGCAGGGGAATGGGAAAACTGAATGCCATGGGCAGCCTTGCAGGAACTCCTCTCCTGATACCTCATGGCAGTGAAAAGCAAGTGTTACCTGTGGTTTGCAGTCTCTCCCCTTGTTTAGTTGAATCTTTTCAGGAGTGAACTATAGATATTGTTAAAATCTCCACTGAGGGGTGAAAAGAATGTCACAATCATATGGGAGTTTGAAAGGTCTCTGCTTTTCTCATGTAAAGTCGAGCTTTCTTTGGGAGAATCTCTTTTGCAGGACACAATGTTTACGTGTTTTGAAGAAAATGATGTGTGTTCTGCTTTGTAGTTTTGCTAAACATTTAAAAGCATACAAGAATCTTTTCAAAGTGTAACTGCAGTCAAAACGCCTAGAGAAGAGAAGCATTAGAAGTGGCTAGCAGAGGCATGTTCCAAAGCACTGAGCACAATGTTCAGTTGGAAGGAGGATCAGAAGAACTACTGGAGTTAACAAAAGTACTGTTTACAGAAGCAGCAGAATGGAAGAAGCTGATGTCTACACTGATTGTTAGGTGCTATATTTGCTGACTTTTTTCAAATGTGTTTTTGATGAGAGCTAATGGACCTGACTAAGAGTGGATGTTATTTACAGTTCTGAGTTTGTTAGAAACACATACATCTGTGTGCACCTATGGCTCATCAGACGTGGGTGTGTCCTAGATGTATCAGAAGACCTGCCTTGGAATCACATCCATGAGCCAGTCCCACATTTTCAGGTCTAAGGCCATGGTGCTTTTTAAAATTGTTATGTTAAGAAATAGAGTAAAGGAGCAGGATTTTCATTTTCTGATTTGATGATATGAACATGCTCAGCCACTATAGAGTTTTAGGGTAAAACCCAATGGCTTTTAAGACCTAGGCCTCCAGGTCATACAGCTGTTCCTACAATTTTGTGTTTGTTTTTTTTTTTAATTTCATGCATTCCTCATTTTTAAAGCAAAATCTCCGGCCCCTGATGTCTCATCCCGCTGCTCCCAGGAAAAGAGTATGCCCTTCCTCTTCTCTTTTTGTGCTGGTTATAAGGAAGGTGAAGTCAGACAGAAGCCCCTTCTCTTTTCTGCCTTGCCTCTGACTACCTTCCTTCTCTGCCTTAGGCTTTGTCGGTTCCTTTCTCTCTACACTGCATCTCTTTTAGTTCCAAAAATAGATCATTCAATTTAGGAAGAACAATTAACTGGGATGAAAGAAAATCCGAAGTATGAGGAGGCATTCTCTATCAGGCATGAAGTAATTGGCACCGCCAGGCAGCGTCTTTACTGGGGATACATGCTCCTTCTTCAGCGTGAGCTTCAGGAAAACCGGGGATGCAGAAAAGTCAGACTCAGTTTCTACAGCACTTCCCTTCTCAGCTCCAAACATGTCACAGAGCATGACACAAAGGAAAGACTCTCCTGCTGGGATTTCATGAATGTCTCTACTGGATTTGCTCCATTTTCTAATGCATTGACCTGTCCTTTGAAAACTAGTGTATCAGGAGCATTCTGATAGCTCCAAAAGGGGTTTGATTCAAGACTGCTCTTATCCTAGGGCAATATTTCTCATTTTTAGAACATGCTTCAGAATCACCCAGAATCCTCATTAATAAGGCAGATTCCCAGCCTACTACTCAAGCAGAATATCCAGGTGACACTCATGTTTGGTAAATGCTAGCTTAAGAACTCCTCATGAAGACATGGCAACGCTAGAAAGTTAAAGACCCTCTAGGGCAGTGGTTCTCAACTGGGGCGATTCTGCCTTTGAGGTGGTAACAGATGGAGGAAGTGGGTGGTGCTATTGGCATCTAGTTGGCAAAAGCCAGCAATGATGGTAAATGTCCTGCAACATACAGGATAATGCTCCAAAAAAAAAAAAAAAAGAATTAATTCTCCAAACTAAAATGCTGCTGTGAGCATCATTTTTCAATAGCCCAGACATAAAGATAATCTAAATGTCCATCAGCTGATGAATGAATAAAGATACAGTGTATATTTAAACACAGCCATAAAAAATTTTAAAATGCCATTTGCAGCAACTTGGATGGACCTAGAGATTATCATATTCAGTAAAGTAAGTCAGAAAGAGAAAGACAAATACTACATGATATCACTTATATACAGAATTCTAAAATATGAGACAAATAAACATATCTACAGAAAGAAACAGATTCACAGATATAGAGAAAAGACACGTGGTTGCCAGGGTCATGGGAGGTGAGAGAGGAAAGGATTGAGAATTTGGGATTAGTAGGTACAAACTATTATATATAGGATGGATAAACAAGGTTCTACTGTGTAGCACCAGGAACCATATTCAATATCCTGTAATAAATCACAACAAAAACCTCAAAAAGGAACATATACATGTATAACTGAATTGCTTTGCTATACAGCAGAAATTAACACAATGTAAAATTTTTTTAAATGCTGCTGTAGAGATGAGTCATTTCTGATCCCAACTCGGAATTTCCAGTTGCTATATGGAAATCCTAAGTTTTTCGTTACTCATAAACATAATAATAAAATATTTGCTATATTAAACCATGAAATTTTTATTTCAGTTGTATGTATGCATGCATGAAGTTGCTCAGTCATGTCTGACTGTTTGCGATCCCATGGACTGTAGCCTGCCAGCTCCTCCATCCATGGAATTTTCCAGGCAAGAGTACTGGAGTGGGTTGCCATTTCCTTCTCCATCAGTTGTATATATGAACTTAATTATTGTAAAAATAATTTTACAATATTAATGTATAAAAGCGGGTATCAAATGTATTTCAATTTTATATATCTTTTCATTATTAAAAATATCACATACCCTCAAAAATACACAAACCAACACTTCAGTTCAGTCGCTCAGTTGTGTCAGACTCTTTGCGATCCCATGAATCGCAGCACACCAGGCCTCCCTGTCCATCACCAACTCCCGGAGTTCACCCAACCTCATGTCCATCAGAGAAGGCAATGGCACCCCACTCCAGTACTCTTGCCTGGAAAATCCTATGGATGGAGGAGCCTGGTAGGCTGCAGTCTATGGGGTTGCTAAGAGTCAGACACGACTGAGCAACTTCACTTTCACTTTTCACTTTCATGCATTGGAGAAGGAAATGGCAACCTACTCCAGTGTTCTTGCCTGGTGGGCTGCCGTCTACGGGGTCACACAGAGTCGGACACAAGTGAAACGACTTAGCTGCAGCAGCAGCATTTCCATCGAGTCGGTGATGCAATCCAGCCATCTCATCCTCTGTCGTCCCCTTCTCCTCTTGCCCCCAATCCCTCCCAGCATCAGAGTTGTTTTCAATGAGTTAACTCTTCACATGAGATGGCCAAAGTACTGGAGCTTCAGCTTTAGCATCATTCCTTCCAAAGAACACCCAGGGCTGATCTCCTTCAGAATGGACAGGTTGGGTCTCCTTGCAGTCCAAGGGACTCTCAGGAGTCTTCTCCAACACCACAGTTCAAAAGCATCAATTCTTCAATGCTCAGCCTTCTTCACAGTCCAACTCACATCCATACATGACCACAGGAAAACCATAGCCTTGACTAGACAAGCCTTTGTTGGCAAAGTAATGTCTCTGCCTTTCAATATGCTGTCTAGGTTGGTCATAACTTTTCTTCCAAGGAGGAAGCATCTTTTTAATTTCATGGCTGCAATCACCATCTGCAGTGATTTTGGAGCCCAAAAACATAAACTCTGACACTGTTTCTACTGTTTCCCCATCTGTTTCCCATGAAGTGATGGGACCAGATGCCATGATCTTCATTTTCTGAATGATGAGCTTTAAACCAACTTTCTCTCTCTCCACTTTCACTTTCATCAAGAGGCTTTTTAGTTCCTCTTCACTTTCCGCCATAAGGGTGGTGTCATCTGCATATCTGAGGTTATTGATATTTCTCCTGGAAATCTTGATTCCAGCTTGTGCTTCTTCCAGTCCAGCGTTTCTCATGATGTACTCTGCATATAAGTTAAATAAGCAGGGTGACAGTATACAGCCTTGACGTACTCCTTTTCCTATTTGGAACCAGTCTGTTGTGCCATGTGCAGTTCTAACTGTTGCTTCCTGACCTGCATATAGGTTTCTTAAGAGGCAGGTCAGGTGGTCTGGTATTCCCATCTCTTTCAGAATTTTCCACAGTTTATTGTGATCCACACAGTCAAAGTTTTCGGCATAGTCAATAAAGCAGAAATAGATGTTTTTCTGGAACTCTCTTGCTTTTTCAATGATCCAGCAGATGTTGGCAATTTGATCTCTGGTTCCTCTGCCTTTTCTAAATCCAGCTTGAACATCTGGAAGTTCATGGTTCATGTATTGCTGAAGCCTGGCTTGGAGAATTTTGAACATTACTAGCGTGTGAGATGAGTGTAATTGTGCAGTAGTTTGAGCATTCTTTGGCATTGCCTTTCTTTGGGATTGGAATGAAAACTGACCTTTTCCAGTCCTGTGGCCACTGCTGAATTTTCCAAATTTGCTGGCATATTGAGTGCAACACTTTCACAGCCTCATCTTTCAGGATTTGAAATAGCTCCACTGGAATTCCATCACCTCCACTAGCTTTGTTCATAGTGATGCTTTCTAAGGCCTACTTGACTTCACATTCCAAGATGTCTGGCTCTAGGTAAGTGATCATACCATCATGATTATCTTGGTCGTGAAGATCTTTTTTGTACAGTTCTGTGTATTCTTGCCACCTCTTCTTAATATCTTCTGCTTCTGTTAGGTCCATACCATTTCTGTCCTTTATCGACCCCATCTTTGCATGAAATATTTCCTTGGTATCTCTAATTTTCTTGAAGAGATATCTAGTATTTCCCATTCTGTTGTTTCCCTCTATTTCTTTGCATTGATCGCTGAGGAATTCTTTCTTATCTCTTCTTGCTATTCTTTGGAACTCTGCATTCAGATGCTTATGTCTTTCCTTTTCTCCTTTGCTTTTTGCTTCTCTTCTTTTCACAGCTATTTGTAAGGCCTCCCAGACAGCCATTTTGCTTTTTTGCATTTCTTTTCCATGGGGATGGTCTTGATCCCTGTCTCCTGTACAATGTCAACAACACTTAGGACAAACTAAATATCCATTGACAGATGAATGGATAAAGAAGATGTGGAATGTATGTGTTTACACACATGCACACACAGCACACACACAGTGTAGAAATATTACTCAGTCATAAAAAATAGTGAAATAATGCTATTTGTAGCATGACCAAGAGATTATCATACTAAATGAAGGCCAATCAGAGAAAGACAAATATGTGAAAGCACTTACATGTAAAGTCTAAAAAAAAGAAAATGATACAAATGAACTTCTTCACAGAGCAGAAATAGACATACAGACATAGAAAACAAATGTATGTTCACCAAAGGGGAAGGTTGCTAGAAGGGATAAATTAGGAATTTGGGGTTAATATATACACACTGCAATTCATAAAGCAGAGTAACAGAGACTTACTGTATGGTACAGGGAACTATACTGAACATTTTGAAATAACCTATAAGAGAAAGGAATCTGAAAGAAACATATAAATATATACATACACTATATACATATACATAATGGAATCACTGTGCTGTATACCTGAAACTTAACATGATGTAAATCAGCTATACTTCAGTAAAGTAAGATATAAAATAAGTATATAATCCATAAATATGTAACTTAATGAATTATTATATTTATTTTGTTATTATTATAAGGCAAACATTATGTAAGCATCACCCAGGACAATAGAATGTAGTAGCTCAAGAACTCCTAGGTACCCTTTACATTAAAATCCCCATTTTCCCCACCAAAGATAACAATGATTCCAACTTTGATGGTAATCATAGCCTATTTTTCTTATAGTTTTAAGTGTGCATCTCCTTAAGTAGTTCAGTTGAGCTTTGTAGATTGAACTTTATATAAATGGTATTCTATTACTATATCTAACCTCTTTTATTCAACTTTATCTTTGAGAGATTCACCTACATAATTGTACATAGCAGTAGAGCAGAAATTTTTATGCCCATATAATTTTCCAATGTGTGAATATACCAATATATTTTTTCACTCTATTTTTTGGACTTTGGGATTGTTTTCAACATGAGGCTATTATGAATAATTCAGATATGAGCATTCTTGTACATCTGTTTATACACATATGCATGACAATGTTAATATATACTTAGGAGGGACATTGATAGATCATAAGGTATGTGCATATTTAACTTTAGAAAATTATGTTTTCCAAAGTATGTGTATTAACTTACATTCTCATCTAAAGAGTATTGAGAGTTCTAATTTCTTCACATCCTCACTGTACTTGGTATTGTGTGTATTTTTAATTTTAGACATTCTGGAATTTGTGTAGTAGTATCATAGTGTCATATTGCGGTCCTTAATTATTACTAAGATTGAGTATATTTTCATATGTTCACTAACCAGTTGGATATTCCATTTGGTGACATACCTGTTCGGGCTTCCATGGTGGCTCAGTGGTAAAGAATCCATCTGCCAATGCAGGTGCATTTGATGGGCTTGACCCCTGGGTGGGGGAGAGCCCTTGGAGAAAGAAATGGCAATCCACTCCCTTACTCTTGCCTGGCAAATCCCATGGACAGAGGAACCTGGCAGGCTACAGTCCATATTGTCGAAAAAGAGTCAAACATGACTGAACAACCAAAAAAATATATACATTTAAGTTTCTTGATCATTTTTGTACTAGGTAGTCTGCTCTCTTTTTTTTATTAATTTGTAGAAATCTTTAAAATATTTTCTATAAAGCCCTCTGTTAGTTTTATGTTATAGATATCGTCTCTCAGTGAATAACTTGCCCTTTTAACCTCCTAACCATCTGATGAATAGAACTTCTTGATTTTTAATCAAATTGACCTCTCTCTTTTATGATTAGTGCTTGTTTTAATGTTTTTAAGTATCTTTCCCTACCCTAAATCCAGGAAGATACATTCCTACATTACCTTTCAGTCATTTTATTTTATCAGATTTAGGTACATAGTCAACCTGGAATGATTATAATGAGAAGTAAAAGCAAAATTTTATGATTATCCCATGTGAATAGCTAAGTGTCTCAGCCTACATATTCAAAGGATTATCCTTGTACCAGAGTTGCGGAGTGCCAACTCCATCATAAATTGAGATTTCACATGTACGTAGATCTGACTCTGAGTTTAGTGTGCTATTTTATCTTATTTTCCTGTTTGACTGTCCTTAGCAGAGCATGGAAACTCACTCCAGCATGCTTGCTTGGAGTATCTGATGGCTGGAGGGGTCTGGCAGGCTACAGTCCCTAAGGTCTGTAAGAGTTGAACCAACCGAAGTGACAGCACAGACGCACGGGACAGTAACATACTGTGTAAATTAGTGTGGGGTTTGCAAGCGAGTCAGTGGGAAAGAATTCCCCAGCCAATTCAGGAGATTCGGGTTCAATCCCTGGATTGGAAAGAGCCCCTGGAGGAGTAAATGGCAACCCACTCTAGTATTTTTGGCTGGAGAATCCCACCAACAGAGGAGCCTGGTGGGCTACGGTTTACAGGGTCACAGAGTTGGATATGACTGAGCTACTGAGCACATACACATAAAATCAGTTTATCTTTACGTCTTGATGTAAGGTGAAATAAATTCTCCTGTCTTTTTCTTCTTCAACATTGTTTTGTCTCATTGGCCCTGTGCATATCCGTGTAGCTTTTACAATCAGCTAGTAAAGCTCCTAAAAAAACATGCGATGGGCATTATATTGACTGTAACGGTCAATACAGAAAGAACTGGCATCTTTAAATATTAAATCTTCTAACCAGAAAACATGATACGTAACTGTATTTAGATCTTTCTAAATTTCCATTAATTAAAGTTTTCTGCATAGGGATTTCATATATACTAGCTTCTATTTAGTGATGATATATTTTTTGATGATATTATATTTTTGAATTTTAGTTTCTGTTTATACTTGATTATGGAAATACATTTCATTTTTTGTTTTTACTTGAGCTTGTACTCATCAAATTTACTTATCAATTCTAATATTTATCTGGAATTCTTTGGGAGTTTTATATATGCATATCATAAACAATGACAGTTTTATTTCTTACATTCCAATTTTTGCTCTTTTTGTTATTCTTTTCCTTTTCTCATTGTTCTGGATATGACCTCCAGTAAAAGCTCTAGGAAAATAAATATAAGCCTGGATATTAAGTATTCCTGTATTGTTCCTGATCTCAAAGGGAAAGTTGTCAACACTTACCCATTAAGAATCATATTTACTATAGTTTTTCATAGACAATCTTTATATCAGATTAAGAAAACTCCCTGTTTTCTAATTTATAAATTATTTTTATCATGAATGGATGTTGGATTCTATTACATGCTTTTAATAGTTTGTTCAATTGTCTTTTTTCCATTATTCTGTTAATGTTTCAAACTATACTGATATTTTAATGTTATATCAACAGTGTGAATTAAACTCAATTGGTCCCATCATACCCTGTTCACATATTGGAGGATTTGGTTTATAATGAGTATATTTTTTAGGATTTCTGCATCTATGTTCATAAGACAGGCCTATCATTATTTTTTCTCACAGTGACTTTGTAGATTATTGATTTTGAGGTTGTGGTGGCTGTAAAGTATTTTATTTTTCTCCAGTTCTCTAGAAGTCTATGCATAAGGCTGCACATTTTCAGTTTCATCCTATGGCCATTTAGTACATTCAATGCACTAGAGTTTGTTACTTCATTATTGATACATATTTAGTCACAACTTATTATCTTTTCAGTTGCTACATAATCTGTATTGATAGCCCTTTTAAAGATTCCTAATAGTAGTTATCTGGGATTTCTTCCTTTTTCTCTGAATCAGGCTTGCTAGGAATTTATCTATTTTATTAAGCTTTTAAAATATCTAACCTATCAGTTATTGAGAGAAATGTTTTAAAAATCTTTGCCCAGAAAGAAAAACACCAATACAGTATACTAACACATATATATGGAATTTAGGAAGATGGCAATGACGACCCTGTATGCAAGACAGGAAAAAAGACACAGAGGTGTATAACGGACTTTTGGACTCAGAGGGAGAGGGAGAGGGTGGGATGATTTGGGAGAATGACATTCTAACATGTAAACTATCATGCAAGAATCGAATCGCCAGTCCATGTCTGACCTAGGGTGCAGCATGCTTGGGGCTGGTGCATGGGGATGACCCAGAGAGTTGTTGTGGGGAGGGAGGTGGGAGGGGGGTCATGTTTGGGAACGCATGTAAGAATTAAAGATTTTTAAATTAAAAAAAATAAATAAATAAAGTTAGTTAAATTTCAAAAAAAAAAAAATCTTTGCCCAAGATTGTGCATTTGTTTATTTCTCTTTGTAGTTTTAAAAATGTTTTATTTTATATATTTTTGTTTGTTTGTTTGTTTTTTAAGGTGTTTAAAAGAAACCTTTTATTAATCACAAACAACTTTTAAGAATGTTTTACTGTGTACATACAAATTTAGAATAACTGAGTATCTATTTGGAAAAAATTAAGATGGATTCATATCTCAAATACTTATCAGAAACAAATCACACACACACAATAAAAAAATCTTTCAAAAATAATAGGAGCATTGCTTTATAATCTCATGAAAGCATATTCCAAAATATCTAAAAGTCCTAAAATAAGATAAATTTAACTATATAAAATAAAGTTTTTCCACATGGCAAAAAAAGCCATAAGTAAAAACAAAAGATAAATGACAAAATGGAAATAAAATTCCAAACCAGATCACAAGAAATTAATTTCTCTAAAACATAAAGAAACAAAGAAACTTTCAAATATTAGTTATAGAAATGAAAATTGATATAACCTCAGTGAAAGGCTATATAATATAGCAATATTGATTTAATAAAAATACCTTTGACTTAGTAATTCCAAATTTAGAAATTTATCCTACACATACATGTGTATATGTGCAGAATGGTGTGTATAAATACTATTTACTTCAATCATTTCCTATTATTAAATAAAAGTTAACATGATCCAAATATCTACTAATAAGTGACTAGTTGAACTAATCATGGTTTACTCTGAATATGGAGGATTAGGTAGTCAGAAAAATGAGGGAATACTATGTACTGATATAAAAAAATCTGAAATATATATAGTTAAGTAAAATGAACAAAGTACAAAACAGTGTATATGGGATGCTGCTATTACGTAAAAAGAGGTAAACAATGTATATATTTTGCTAGTATTTTCAAAGTAAGGTATATATTAGAATGTATACAGAAGAACCTCAAACACTACCCTGAAAAATCAGGGTAGGCCACAGGTGCCTTAGTGGCAAAAGAATAGAGATAGGAAGGAAGATTTTTCACATTTTATTTTCTACCTTTAAAAACTTTGTTGTTCAGTCCTTCCGTCATGTCCTACTCTTTACAGCCCCATGGACTGTACCACACCAGGCTTCCCTGTTCTTCACTATCTCCCCAAGTTTGCTCAAACTCATGTCCATTAAGTCAGTGATGCCATCCAACCATCTCACCCTCTGTTGTCTCCTTCTCCTCCTCCCTTCAATCTTTCCCAGCATCAGGGTCTTACCAATGAGTTAGATCTTCAAATCTGGTTGCCAAAGTATTGGAGCTTGAGCATCAAGAGCAGTCGTTCCAAAGAATATTCAGAGTTGATTTCCTTTAGGATTGATTCGTTTGCTCTCTTTGCTGTCCAAGTGACTCTGAAGACTCTTTTCCAGCATCACAGTTTGAAATTATCAGTTCTTTGTCACTCAGCCTTCTTTATGGTCCAACTCTCATGGGCAGTACGTGACTACTAGAAAAACCATAGCTTTGACTATAAGGACCGTGGTTAGAAAAGTGATGTTTCTGTATTTTTTTTTATTAATCTATTTTATTGAAGGATAATTGCTTTACAGAATTTTGTTGTTTTCTGTCAAATCTCAGCATGTATCAGCCATAGGTACACATATATCCCCACATTTTTGGGCCTCCCTCCTATCTCCCACCCCATCCCACCCCTCTAGATTGAAACAGAGCCCCTGTTTGAGTTTCCTGAGCCATACAGCAAATTCCCTTTGGCGATTATCATATGGTTTTTAATCTTTCAATTTGTAAATATGGTATATCACATTGATTGATTTGTATATACTGAAGAATCCTTGCATTCCTGGAATAAACCCAACTTGATCATGGTGTATGAGCTTTCTGATGTGTTGCTGAACTCTGTTTGCTAAAATTTTGTTGAGGATTTTTGCATCTCTGTTCATCAGTGAATTGGCCTGTAGTTTTCTTTTTGTGTGTTACCTTTGTCTGGTTTTGTTATCAGGGTGGTGGTGGCCTCATAGAATGAGTTTGGAAGTGTTCCTTTCTCTGCAGTTTTTTGAAAGAGTTTTGGAAGGATAGGCATTTCTCATCTCTAAATGTTTGATACAATTCTCCTGTGAAGCCATCTGGCCCCAGGCTTTTGTTTTTTTTAAAGGGAGATTTTTGAATCTCAGCACAGCTTCAATTTTAGTGCTTGTAATTGGGTTGTTCATAATTTCTATTTCTTCCTCCTTCAGTCTTGGAAGATTGAACTTTTCTAAGCATCTGTCCATTTTTTCCAGGTTATCCATTTTATTGCCATCAGTTCAGTCACTCAGTCGTGTCTGTCTTTTTGTGACCCCATGAACCGCAGCACACCAGGCCTCCCTGTCCATCACCAACTCTTGAGTCCACCAAAACCCATGTCCATTGAGTCAGTGATGCCATCCAACTAACTCATCCTCTGTTGTCCCCTTCTCCTCTGCCCTCAATCTTTCCCAGCATCAGGGTCTTTTCAAATGAGTCACTTTTTTGCACCAGGTGCTCATAATAATCTCTTATAATCCTTTGTATTTCTGCATTGTCTGTTTTAACCTTTCTTTTTTCATTTCTAATTTTGTTGATTTGAGTCTTCTCTCTCTCTCTCCTTTTTTTTCTTTTCTTGATGATTCTGGCTAAAGAATTTGTCAGTTTTGTTTATCTTCTCAAAGAAGGAGCTTTTAGTTTTATTAATCTTTACTATTGTTTCTTTAATTTCTTTTTCATTATTTCTGCTCTGATATTTATGATTTCTTTCCTTCTGCTAACTTGGGGGATTTTTTTGTTCTTTTTTCAGTTGTTTTACATGTAAGAATATGTTCTCTATTTGAGGTTTTCTTGTTTCTTGAGGTAGGATTGTATTGCTATAAACTTCCCTCTTATAACTACTTTTGCTGCATTCCATAAGTTTTGAGTTGTGTTTTCATTGTCATTTTTCTCTAGGAATTTTATTTCATTTTATGTCATTTTTCTCCAGGAAGTTTATTTCCAGGAATTTTGATTTCTCAGTAATCTGTTTGTTAGAATCATAATATTTAATCTCCATGTGATGTAATTTTTAGGTTTTTTTTTTCCTTGTAATTGATATCTAGTCTTATGGCATTGTGGTCAAAAAAGATGCTTGACATGGTTTTAATTTTCTTAAATTTACTGAGGTTTGATTTGTGACCCAAGATGTGGTCTATCCTGGAGAATGTTCCATGTGCACTTGAGAAGAAGGTGTATTCTTCTGCATTTGGATGGAATGCCCTGAGGATATCGAGATTCATCTGTTCTAATGTGTTAATTAAGATTTGTGTTTCCCCAGAATTGAAAGAGACACATGTACCCCAATGTTCATCGCAGCACTGTTTATAATAGCCAGGACATGGAAGCAACCTAGATGTCCATCAGCAGATGACTGGATAAGAAAGCTGTGGTACATAGACACTATGGAGCATTATTCAGCCATTAAAAAGAATACCTTTGAATCAGTTCTAATGAGGTGGATGAAACTGGAGCCTATTATACAGAATGAAGTGAGCCAGAAAGAAAAACACCAATACAGTATCCATTCAGTTCAGTTCAGTTGCTCAATCATGTCCGACTCTTTGCGACCCCATGAATTGCAGCAAACCAGGCCTCCCTGTCCATCAGCAACTCCTGGAATTCACTCAAACTCACGTCCATCGAGTCAGTGATACCATCCAGCCGTCTCATCCTCTGTTGCCCCCTTCTCTTCCTGCCCCTAATAACTCCCAGTATCAGAGTCTTTCCAGTGAGTCAACTCTTCACATGAGGTGGCCAAAGTACTGTGAGCTACAGCTTTGGCATCATTCCTTCCAAAGAAATCCCAGTGCTGATCTCCTTCAGAATGGACTGGTTGGATCTCCTTGCAGTCCAAGGGACTCTCAAGAGTCTTCTCCAGCACCGCAGTTCAAAAGCATCAATTCTTCGGCGCTCAGCCTTCTTCACAGTCCAATTGTCACATCCATACATGACTACAGGAAAAACCATAGCCTTGACTAGATGGACCTTAGTTGGCAAAGTAATGTCTCTGCTTTTGAATATGCTATCTAGATTGGTCACAACTTTTCTTCCAAGGAGTAAGCGTCTTTTAATTTCATGGCTGCAGTCACCATCTGCAGTGATTTTGGAGCCCCCCAAAATAAAGTCTGACACTGTTTCCACTGTTTCTCCATCTATTTCCCATGAAGTGACGGGACCGGATGCCATGATCTTCGTTTTCTGAATGTCGAGCTTTAAGCCAACTTTTTCACTCTCCACTTTCAATTTCATCAAGAGGCTTTTGAGTTCCTCTTCACTTTCTGCCATAAGGGTGGTGTCATCTGCATATCTGAGGTTAGTGATATTTCTCCCGGCAATCTTGATTCCAGCTTGTGTTTCTTCCAGCCCAGTGTTTCTCATGATGTACTCTGCATAGAAGTTAAATAAGCAGGGTGACAATATACAGCCTTGACATACTCCTTTTCCTGTTTGGAACCAGTCTGTTGTTCCATGCCCAGTTCTAACTGCTGCTTCCTGACCTGCATACAGATTTCTCAAGACGCAGGTCAGGTGGTCTGTATTCCCATCTCTTAAAGAATTTTCCAGTTTATTGTGATCCACATAGTCAAAGGCTTTGGCATAGTCAATAAAGCAGAAATAGATGTTTTTCTGAAACTCTCTTGCTTTTTCCATGACCCAGCGGATGTTGGCAATTTGATCTCTTGTTCCTCTGCCTTTTCTAAAACCAGCTTGAACATCAGGAAGTTCATGGTTCATGTATTGCTGAAGCCTGGTTTACAGAATTTTGAGCATTACTTTACAAGCGTGTGAGATGAGTGCAATTGTGCAGTAGTTTGAGCATTCTTTGGCATTACCTTTCTTTGGAATTGGAATGAGAAAGGACCTTTTCCAGTCCTGTGGCCACTGCTGAGATTTCCAAATTGGCTGGCATATTGAGTGCAGCACTTTCACAGCATCATCTTTCAGGATTTGAAATAGCTCCACTGAAATTCCATCCCATCCACTAGCTTTGTTCGTAGTGATGCTTTCTAAGGCCCACTTGACTTCACATCCCAGGATGTCTGGCTCTAGATGAGTTTTCACACCATCATGATTATCTGGGTCATGAAGATCTTTTTTGTACAGTTCTCTGTGTATTCTTGCCACCTCTTTTTCTGTTAGGTCCTCTGATTCTGTTAGGTCCATACCATTTCTGTCCTTTATTGAGCTCATCTTTGCATGAAATGTTCCCTTGGTATCTCTAATTTTCTTGCAGAGATCTCTAGTCTTTCCCATTCTGTTCTTTTCTGCTATTTCTTTGCCTTAATCACTGAAGAAGGCTTTCTTATCTCTTCTTGCTATCCTCTGGAACTCTGCATTCAGATGCTTATATCTTTCCTTTTCTCCTTTGCTTTTCGCCTCTCTTCTTTTCACAGCTATTTATGCCTATATAAGAAATTTAGAAAGATGGTAACAATAGCCCTGTATGCAAGACAGCAAAAGAGACACAGATGTATAGAACAGTCTTTTGGACTCTGTGGGAGAGGGAGAGGGTGGGATGATTTGGGAGAATGACATTGAAACATATAAAATATCATATATGAAACAAATTGCCAGTCTAGGTTTGATGCATGGTACTGGATGTGTGGGGCTGGTGCACTGGGATGACCCAGAGGGATGGTACAGAGAGGGAGGAGGGAGGGGGGTTGAGGATAGGGAACACGTGTATACCTGTGGCAGATTCATGTTGATGTATTGCAAAACCGATACAATATTGTAAAGTAATTAACCTCCAATTAAAATAAATAAATTTATATTTAAAAAAAGATTTGTGTTTCCTTGTTAACTTTCTGTTTTGATGATCTATCCATTGGTGTAAGTGGGGTGTTAAAGTCTACTATTATTATTGTATTACTGTGAATTTCTCTTTTTCTGTCTGTTAGTGTTTGTCTTATGTATTGAGGTGCTCCTATGTTGGGTGCATAGATGTTTACAATTATTATCTCTTCTTCTTGGATTGATCCTTGATCATTATGTAGTGTCCTTCCTTATCTCTTGTAATATTCTTTATTTTAAGGTCTATTTTGTCTGATATAAGGATTGCTACTCTAGCTTTCTTTGATTTCCATTTACATGGAATATAGTATTCTGTCCTCTCAGCTTCAGTCTTTATATGTCTTTAGGTCTGAAGTGGGTTTCTTGCAGATACCATATATGTGGATCTTATTGTATCCATTCAGTTAGTCTGTGTCTTTTGGTTGGATCATATATTCCGCTTACATTTAAAGTAATTATTGATATATATGTCCCTATTGCCATTTTCTTAATTGGAGTTTGTTTTTCTAGATCTTTTCCTTCTTATGGGTTTTCTGACAATGTAAGACCCTTTAACATTAGTTGAAAAGCTGGATTTGTGGCTCCAAATTCTCTTAACTTTTGCTTGTCTGTAAAACTTTTGATTTCTCCATCAATTTTGACTGAGATCCCTGCCCAGGTAGAATAATCTTGCTTGTAGATTTTTCCCTTTCAGTACTTTAAATATATCCTGCCATTCCCTTCTGGTATACAGAGTTTCTCCTGAGAGATCAGCTGTTAAATGTGTGGCATTACCCTTGTATGTTACTTGGTGCTTCTCCCTTGCTTTTTAAATATTCTTTCTTTGTGTTTAGTCTTTGTTACTTTGATTAGTATGTGTTTTGGTGTGTTTCTCCTTGGGTTTCTCGTGAATGGGACTCTTTGTGCCTCCTGGACTTGATTGACTATTTCCTTTCCCATGTTGGGGAAATTTTCAACGATCATCTCTTCAAAAATTTCCTCATACCCTTTCTCTTTCTCTTCTTCTTCTGGGACCCCTATAATTCGACTGTTGGTGCATTTGATATGGTCCCAGAGGTCTCTGAGACTGTCCTCAGATCTTTTCATTCCTTTTACTTTATCCTGCTCTTTAGCAGTTATTTCCACCATTTTATTTTCCAGCTCACTGATTCATTCTTCTGCTTCAGATATTCTGCTACTGATTCCTTCTAGAGTATCTTTAATTTCAGTAACAATGTTGTCTTTGTATGTTCATTCTTTAATTCTTCTATGTCTTTATGACTTGATTCTTGCATTTTCTCCATTCTATCATCAAGATTTTGGATCATCACTATCATTATTCTGAATTGTTTTTCAGGTTGTTTTCTTATTTCCTCTTCATTTATTTGGACATTTGTGTTTCTTGGTTGTTCTTTTTTTGTGCAGTGTTTTTCTGCCTTTTCATTATTTATTTTTAACTTACTGTGTTTTAGGTCTCCTAAACCCAGGCTTCAAGGTTGAATTATTTTCTCCTTTTGGTTTTTGCCCTCATGAGGTGGGTCTAGGGGTTTGTGTAAACTTCTTGTAGGGTGTGACTTGTGCTCGCATTCTGGTTGGAGAAGATGAGTTATTTTTTGTTTCTGTTTTTCCCTTATGTACAGGGCTGAGTGAGGTGGTAATTCTGTCTGCTGATAACTGGGTTTGTATTTTTGTCTTGTTTGTTGTTTGGATGAGGCGTCCTGAAGAGGGTGCTACTGACAGTTGGGTGATGCTGGGTCTTGTAGAGAGTGGTTGCCTTTGCGAGATTTCTCACTATTTGATGCTCCCTAGGGTTAGGAGTTATCTGGTAATCTAGTGTCTTGGAGTCAGCACCTCCACTCCAAAGGCTCAGGGCTTCATCCCTGGCTGGGAATGGAGATTCCACATCTGGTTTGCTAAGGCATTAATTGAGGTTAAAACAAACACCCTTAAATGACAAACAAAGGAAAGACCCCAGATAATTGGCAATTACAAATCCGGCAAATAATAACTAAAAAATGAATATACACAGATACATATACACCTATAAGCAAAATCAAAACTGTCAAAAAAAAAGTGCAATAGATTGACCTGGCAACAAAGGAAATGAACAATGATATCACCAGTTAAGAACAAAACTAGCTAAAGCATGAACTGGAAAACAAAACTAAAGCATGGTGCCCACTGGGGAATAAAACAATAAAACAAAACAAACTAACAAATATGGTGAAAAAAAAAGAAATGAAATAATAGAAATGCAAGGTTAAATGGAATTAGATAAAGAAGATTTATATAAAGATTAACTTCAAGGAGAAAAGAGCAGTGGCAAAAGCAAACAAAGGAATAAATGTAGAAAAATAATAATAAATTTAAACATATAATAACTTAAATTAAAAGAGAGAGATAATTAAAGAAAAAATAAAAGGGAAGACTCCACAGAAATGCAAAAGGCTAATAGAGGCAGAAGCTTACAGCAGAAATAAAAAGCGTGATTCAAGAAAACAATTCTCAAATGCTTAAACAGATTTAATAGTACTAATGAAATCAACCAATACAACACCAGAGGCGGGGGTGGGGGAATGGGAGAAAAAGAAAAAAAAATCCAGAAGAAAGCACAAAAGGAGTTAAAATAGACAAATAATAATCGTTTTTCTTGAGTCGCTGCTGTCAGAGTCCTTTCCCTTGCTGGGAGTCACAGTCCATCTCGCCTCCTTTGAATGCCCTCCAACATCGCGCTGGTCTCTGGACCTGCTGTGGGAGCAGCTCAGACTCTAATCCGGTCCTAGTCCTGTGTGTTCTTGCCTCCAATGTCCACAGCTGTCAGAACTAGTATGTTTTCTTCTGTGAGAACTTTCAGTGTCCTTTTATATATCCATGACGCAGAGTCTGCCTAGTTGATCGTGTGGATTTAATCTGCAGCTAGTACAGCTGGTGGGAAGGTTTTGGGTCTTCTTCATTAGCCACACTGTCTCTCGGTTTCAACTGTGGTTTTATCTCTACTTCAGCATGTGGGTCATCCACAGGGGTTTGCTCCTGAGACTAACCTGGAGGTCATGGGCCTGCCCCAGTGAGGGCCAGGTGTGGAGATGGCACAGCTGCTTGGGTGATAGGGGCCCTGGCAGCACCAGGTACTCAGGGGAGCTGGTGGCTAGGGAAGCAGGAAAGATGATGCTCTAGAAGGGTATGGCAACGCACGCCAGAATTCTTGCCTGGAGAATCCCCCGGACAGAGAAATCTGGCAGGCCACAGTCCACAGGGTCACAAAGAGTTGGACACATCCAACGTGACCCTGCATGTACAGACGCAGGACTTTTTCTAGCCTGTGGCAGCTCTACCCCAAGGAGGATTGAGCATCAAGGTGGTGCAGCTGCTTGGGTTGGGGGGACCCAGGTGGCACCACGTGTGCAGGGACATGGACTGCCTCAGCCACAGGAGCTATGGCCCTATCAGAGTCTTTGTCTAGCCTCTGGCAGCTGGTGATCAGAAGGTCTCTGGGCAGTCCTTCCTGTTGCTCTGCCTGCTCAGGCACTTAGAGGGCTCCCCGGCCTGGGGTCCTTCCCTGTTGCTCCGCATGTCAGGTGCCTGAAGGGCCAGTCTCTGTTGCTCACCTGCTGGTGGTGGGATGTGGGCAAAGACAGGTGATGGTGCTGGCTCCACCCCCTGTGCATGACTCGGTGGTATCGCCTTGCTTCCAGGGCTGCCTGACTTTCCTCCACAGGCGTTACCGACCACAATCTCCTCCCTCACGTCCCCTTGGGATGTCTCCCCACAGTCAACAGCAGACCTCACCCTGGGATTGCTCCACAATCCCTAAGCTCCAGCTCCCAGTCGCTGTACCTTCTAGGGGATCTATGTTCCTGTGGGGGTACATATGACAGTGGCAAGGATTGTCTGTGTGATTCTCATTCCGTGTAGGCCGCCACAGATCAGCTATTTCACTCTCAGCCTCAAATGATTTTCCTCTGACCCAAACAATTGCCCCGATGCGGGAATTGGACCCCAGCTTCAGATATATATATATATATATGCACATATATATATATGTTGCCTATTATATTTTTAATTCTTAAGAATCCTTTCTTATTCCCTTATTTTGGGGCAACTGTTACATAACTTCTCTTATCACTCTGAAGATAAAAATATATTTGCTTTTGACATTTCTTTGAGTGTTTTATCACTTGCCTTTTTCTCCAAGTTTCCCTCTTATAGTTGTTTGCTTTGGTCTCCTTTGTGTGTCCTAGTCTTTAGTATCTAGGACCTTTGTGTCTATCTGCATTTATAGATGAACTTTAGGAGGTTGACTGAAATCTTTGTGGGGTTGGCTCATTGACTGGTGGGTTTCAGATGATGATCAAGCCTGTCATGGCCCATTCATTGGAAGCTCTCAAAAACTGGTTTTCCTCCAGAGCTTAGACCTGATCTATTTTGCCAGAGAACAACTCAGGTCTCCCACTCCCCCATGCGGACATAAGCTTTTATGTTGGCAGTTTGGAGGGCAGGGAAAGGAAACTGAGGTCTTCACATTTAGGATGCATAACTTCTCTTAAGTGTCCTTCTTTCAGGAAAGGAATCCATTCTCACCTTCTGTGTAGCCAGTGCCCCTAGTCCACTGACCCTCATTTGCTGCATTAGGTCAGATGCAGTCATCTAGGTTTATTGTTTGGTAGATGGATCTGGATGCAGCATTCTCCTGTGTAACTTTCTGTAATGCTGGACGTATTCTATGTTGCTCCATAAACCAGATATTACTGTATGATATGTGGCTTGAAAAACTGTTTAATACTTTTTTAAATTTATTTTTTATTGAGGATAATTGCTTTACAGAATTTTGTTGCTTTCTGTCACACCTCAATGTGAATCAGCCACAGGAATCCATATATCCCCTCCCTTATGAAACTCTCTTCCATCTCCTGCCCATCCCACCCCTCTAGATTGAAACAAAGCCCCTGTTTGAGTTTCCTGAGCCATACAGCAAATTCCCATTGGCGATCTACTTTACATATGGTAATTTAAGATTCCATGTTACTCCTTCCATACATCTCACCCTCTCCTCCTCCTCCCCATGTCCATAAGTCTATTCTCTATGTCTGTTTCTCCACTGCTGCCCTGTAAATAAATTCTTCAGTACCATGTTTCTAGATTCCGTACATATGTGTTAGAATATGATATTTATCTTTCTCTTTATGACTCACTTCACTCACTTCTCTATTATATACTCACTGTATAATAGGTTCTAGGTTCATCCACCTCATCAGACCTGACTCAAATGCATCCCTTTTTATGGCTGAGTAATATTCCATTGTGTAACACAACTTCTTTATCCATTCATCTGTCAATGGACATCTAGGTTGGTTCCATGTTCCAGCTATTGCAAATAGCGCTGCAATGAAGAATGAGATACATGTGTCTTTTTCAATTTTGGTTTCCTCAGGGTATGTGCCTAGGAGTGGGATTGCTAGGTCATATGGTGGTTTTATTGCTAGTTTTTTAAGGAATCTCCATACTGTCTTCCATAGAGGCTGTATCAAATTACATTCCCATCAACAATGCAAGATTGTTCCCTTTTCTCCACACCCTCTCCAACATTTATTGTTTGTAGATTTTTTGATGATGGCCATCCTGACTGGTGTGAGGCAATATCTCATTGTAGTTTTGATTTGCGTTTCTCTAATAATGAGCAATGTTGAGCATCTTCTCATGTGTTTGTTAGCCATCTGTATATCTTCTTTGGAGAAATGTCTGTTTAGGTCTTTTTCCTGCTTTTTGACTGGGTTGTTTGTTTTTCTGGCATTGAGTTGTATGAGCTGCTTGCATATTTTGGAAATTAATCCTTTGTCAGTTTTTTCATTTGCTATTATTTTCTCCTATTCTGGGGGTTGTCTTTTCACCTAGTTTATAGTTTCCTTTGCTGTGCAAAAGCTTTTAAGTTCAATCAAGTCCCACTTGTTTACTTTTTTATTTTTTATTTTTGTTACTCTAGGAGGGGGTCATAGAGGATCTTGCTTTGATTTATGTCACCGAGTGTTCTGCCTATGTTTTCCTCTAAGCTTTATAGTTTCTGGTCTTACATTTAGGCCTTAAGTCCATGTTGAGTTTATCTCTGTGTATGGCGTTAGAAAGTGTTCTAATTTCCTTCTTTTATGTGTAGTGGTCTAGTTTTCCCAGCACCATTTATTGAAGAGGCTGTCTTTGCTCCATTATATATTCTTGCCTCCTTTTGTCAGAAATAAGTTGCCCATAGGTGCATGGGTTTATTTCTGGCTTTCTATCTTGTTCCATTGGTCTATACTTCTGTTTTTTGTGCCAGTGCCATACTGTCTTGATGACTGTAGCTTTGTAGTGTAATCTGAAGTCAGGGAAACTGATTCCTCCAGCTCCATTCTTCTTTCTCAAGACTGCTTTGGCTTTCCAGGGTCTTTTGTGTTTCCATATGAATTGTGAAATTTTTTGTTCTGGTTCTGTGAAAAATGCCACTGGTGATTTAATAGGGATTGCACTGAACCTGTAGATTGCATTTGATAGTATAGTCATTTTCACAATATTGATTCTTCCTACCCAGGAACATGGAATATCTCTCCATCTGGTTATTCTTTGATTTCTTTCATTAGTGTCTTAAGGTTTCTGTGTACAGTTCTTTTGTCTCCTTGAGTAAGTTTATTCCTGGATATTTAACTCCTTTTGTTGCAATGGTGAATGGGATTGATTCCTTAATTTCTCTTTCTCATTTTTCATTGTTAATATATTCTAATTGTTGTATTTCTAATGCAAGCGATTTCTGTGTATCGACTTTGTATCCTGCAACTTTGTTAAATCCACTGATTAGCTCTAGTGGGTTTTAGACTATCCTTAGGGTTTTCTATGTACAGGATCATGTCATCTGCAAACAGTGAGCGTTTTACTTCTTCTTTTCTGATCTGGATTTCTTTTATTTCTTTTTCTTCTCTGATTGCTGTAGCTAGGACTTCCAGGACTATGTAGAATAATAGTGGTGAAATGGACACCTTTGTCTTGTTCCTGATCTTAGGAGGAATGCTTTCAGGTTTTCACCACTGAGAATAATGTTTGCTGTAGGTTGAGGTAGGTTTCCTCTATGCCCATTTTT
Source organism: Ovis aries (assembly GCF_016772045.2). Taxonomy (NCBI): domain Eukaryota; kingdom Metazoa; phylum Chordata; class Mammalia; order Artiodactyla; family Bovidae; genus Ovis; species Ovis aries. The sequence goes on from NC_056054.1 coordinate 116,455,495, forward strand.
TGAAGAGTTTTAATCAGAAATGTGTAATGAATTTTGTCAGAGGCTTTTTCTGCATGTGTTGAGATGATCATGTGATTTTTATCTTTCAATTTGCTAATACTGTGTATCACATTGACTGATTTGTGTATATTGAAGAATCCTTGCATTCCTGGAATAAATCCAACTTGATCATGGTGTATGAGCTTTCTGATGTGTTGCTGGATTCTGTTTGCTAAAGTTTTGTTGAGGATTTTTGCACCTCTGTTCATCAATGAATTGGCCTGTGGTTTTCTTTTTTTGTGTTGCCTTTGTCTGGTTTTGCTATCAGGGTGATGGTGGCCTCCTAGAATGAGTTTGGAAATGTTCCTTCCTCTGCAATATTTTGAAAGAGTTTTAGAAGGATAGGCATTACTTGTCTCTAAATGTTTGATGGAACTCTCCTGTGAAGCCATCTGGTCCTGGGCTTTTGTTTTTTGGGAGATTTCTGATCACAGCTTCAATTTCAGTGCTTGTAGTTGGGTTGTTCATAATTTCTATTTCTTCGTGGTTCAGTCTTGGGGGATTGAACGTTTCTAAGCATCTGTCCATTTCTTCCAGGTTATCCATTTTGTTGCTATATAGTTGTTCATAATAGTCTTTTATAATCCTTTGTGTTTCTGCACTGTCTGTCGTAACCTCTCTTTTTCCTTTCTAATTTTGTTGATTTCATTCTTCTCTCTTTTTTTCTTGATGAGTCTGGCTAAAGGCTTGTCAATTTTGTTTATCTTCTCAAAGAATTAGCTTTTAGTTTTATCAATCTTTACTATTGTTTCTTTCATTTCTTTTCTGTTTATTTCTCCTCAGATCTTTATGATTTCTTTCCTTCTACTAATTTTTGGGGTTTTTTTTCTTCCTGTTTTTCCAGTTATTTCAGGTGTAAACTTAAGTTGTCTAGTCGATGTTTTTCTTGTATCTTGAGGTAGGATTGTATTGCTATCACCTTCTTTCTTAGAACTACTTGTGCTGTATTCCACAAATTTTGAGTTGTCGTGTTTTCATTGCCATTTGTTTCTTTAAATTTTTTTATTTCCCTTTCGATTTCTTCAGTAACCTTTTGGCTATTTACAAAGGTGTTTTTTAATCTCCATGTGTTTGTCTTTCTTAGAGTTTTTTTTTTTTTCTTGTAATTGATATCTAGTCTCGAAGATGCTTGATATGTTTTCAATTTTCTTAAATTTATGGAGGTATGATGTGTAACCCAAGATGTGGTCTATCCTGGAGAATATGCCATGTGCACTTAAAAAGAAGGTGTATTTTTCTGCATTTGGATATAATGTCCTGAAGATATCTATGACATCCATCTCATCTAATGTATCATTTAAGACTTGTGTTTTCTTGTTATTTTTCTGTTTTGATTATCTGTCCATTGGTGTGAGTGGAGGTTTAAACTCTCCTACTTTATTGTGTTATTGACAATGTCTCCTTTTATGTTTGTAGTGTTTGTCTAATGTATTGATGTGCTCCTATGTAGGCTGCATAGACATTTAGAATTGCTATATCTTCCACTTGGATTGATCCCTTGATCATTATGTAGTGTCTTTCCTTATTCAGTCCAGTTCAGATGCTCAGTCATGTCTGACTCTGTGATCCCATGAACCGCAACACATCACGCCTCCCTGTCCATCATCAACTCCCAGAGTTCCCCAAACCCATGTCCATTGTGTCGGTGATGCCATCCAACCATCTCATCCTCTGTCGTCCCCTTCTCCTCCTGCTCTTAATCTTTCACAGCATCAGGGTCTTTCCAAATAAGTTAGCTTTTCATATCAGGTGGTGAAAGTATTGGACCTTCAGCTTCAGCATCAGTGCTTTCAATGAATATTCAAGACTGATTCTTCTTAGATGGACTGGTTGGATCTCCCTGCAGTCCAAGGGACTCTCAAGAGTCTTCTCCAATACCACAGTTCAAAAGCATCAAACCTCAGTGCTAAGCTTTCTTTATACTCCAACTCTCACATCCATACATGACCACTGGAAAAACCATAGCCTTGACTAGACGGACCTTTCAGCAAAGTATTGTCTCTGCTTTTGAATATGTTGTCCAGATTGGTCAAAACTTTCCTTCCAAGGAGTAAAGTCTTTTAATTTCATGGCTGAAATCACCATCTGCAGTATTTAGGAGCCTAGGAAATTAAAGTCAGCCACTCTTTCCACTGTTTCTCCATCTATTTACCATGAAGTGATGGGACCAGATGCCATGATCTTAGTTTTCTGAATGTTGAGCTTTAAGACAACTTTTTCCACTCTCCTCTTTCATTTTCATTAAGAGGCTCTTTAGTTCTTCTTCACTTATTGCCATAAGGGTGTCATCTGCATATCTGAGGTTAGTGATATTTCTCCCGGCAATCTTATTCCAGCCTGTGATTCTTCAAGCCCAGCATTTCTCATTATGTACTCTGCATAGAAGTTAAATAAGCAAGGTGACAATATACAGCCTTGACATACTCCTTTCCTATCTGGAACCAGTCTGGTGTTCCATGTCCAGTTGTAACTGTTGCTTCCTGACATGCATATAGGTTTTTGAAGAGGCAGGTCAGGGGGTCTGGTATTCCCATCTCTTTCAGAATTTTCCACAGTTTATTGTGACCCACACAGTCAAAAGTCTTGGCATAGTCAATAAAGCAGAAATAGATGTCTTTCTGAAACTCCCTTGCTTTTTCGATGATCCAGTGGATGTTGGCAATTTGATCTCTGGTTCCTCTGCCTCTTCTAAAACGAGCTTGAACTTCTGGAAGTTCATGGTTCACATATTGCTGTAGCTTGGCTTGGAGAATTTCGAGCATTACTTTACTAGCGTGTGAGATGAGTGCAATTGTGCAGTAGTTTGAGCAATCTTTGGCATTGCCTTTCTTTGGGATTGGAATGAAAACTGACCTTTTCCTGTCCTGCGGCCACGGCTGAGTTTTCTAAATTTGCTGGCATATTGAGTGCAGCACTTTCACAGCATTATCTTTCAGGATCTGAAATAGCTCAACTGGAATTCCATCACCTCCACTAGCTTTGTTCATAGTGATGCTTCCTAAGGCCCACTTGACTTCACATTCCAAGATGTCTGGCTCTAGGTGAGTGTGAGTGATCACACCATCATGATTATCTGGGTAGGAAGATCTTTTTTGTGGAGTTCTTCTGTGTATTCTTGCCACCTCTTCTTAATATCTTCTGCTTCTGTTAGGTCCATATCATTTCTGCCCTTTATCGAGCCCTTCTTTGCATGAAATATTCCCTTGATATCTCTAATTTTCTTAAAGAGATATCTAGTCTTTCCCATTCTGTTGTTTTCCTCTATTTCTTTGCATTGATCACTGAGGAAGGCTTTCTTATCTCTCCTTGCTGTTCTTTGGAACTCTGCATTCAAATGGGTATATCTTTCCTTTTCTCTTTTGCTTTTCACTTCTCTTCTTTTCACAGCTATTTGTAAGACCTCCTCAGACAACCACTTTGCTTTTTTTACATTTCTTTTCCATAAGGATGGTCTTGATCCCTGTCTCCTGTACAATGTCACAAACCTCCATCCATAGTTCATCAGGTACTGTCTATCAGATCTAGACCCTTAAATCTATGTCTCACCTCCACCGTATAATCATAAGGGATTTTATTTAGGTCATACCTAAGTGGTCTAGTGGTTTTCCCTCCTTTCTTCAATTTAAGTCTGTATTTGGCAATAAGGAGTTGATGATCTGAACTACAGTCAGCTCCTGGTCTTGTTTTTGCTGACTGTATAGAGCTTCTCTATCTTTAGCTGCAAAGAACATAATCAGCCTGATTTCGGTGTTGACCATCTGTGATGTCCATGTGTAGAGTCTTCTCTTGTGTTGTTGGAAGAGGATGTTTGCTATGACCAGTGTGTTCTCTTGGCAAAACTCTATTAGACTTTGCCCTGCTTGATTGCATATTCCAAGGCCTAATTTGCCTGTTACTCCAGGTGTTTCTTGACTTCCTACTTTTGCATTCCAGTCCCTTATAATGAAAAGGACATCTCTTTTGGGTGTTATTTCTAAATTCTTGTAGGTCTTCATAAAACCATTCAACTTCAGCTTCTTCAGCATTACTAGTTGGGGCATAGGCTTGGATCACCATGATACTGAATCATTTGTCTTGGAAATGAATAGAGATCATTCTTTCATTTTTGAGATTCCGTCGAAGTACTGCATTTTGGGCTTTTGTTGACCATGATGGCTACTCCATTTCTTCTGAGGGATATCACAGTAGTAGATATAATGGCCATCTGAGTTAAATTCACCCATTCCAGTCCATTTTGGTTTGCTGATTCCTACAATGTCGATGTTCACTCTTGCCATCTCCTGTTTGACCACTTCCAATTTCCCTTGATTCATGGACCTGATATTCCAGGTTCCTATGAAATATTGCTCTTTACAGCATTGGACCTTGCTTCTATCACCAGTCACATCCACAACTGGGAATTGTTTTTGCTTTGGCTCCATCCCTTCATTCTTTCTGGAGTTATTTCTCCACTGATCTCCTGTAACATATTGGGCACCTACCAACCTGGGGAGTTCCTCTTTCAGTATCCTATCAGTTGGCCTTTTCATACTGTTCATGGGGTTCTCAAGGCAAGAATACTGAAGTGGTTTGCCATTCCCTTCTCCAGTGGACCACATTCTGCCAGACCTCTCCACCATGACCCGTCCGTCTTGGGTGGCCTCACACTGCATGGCTTAGTTTCATTGAATTAGACAAGGCTGTGGTCTGTGTGATCAGATTGGCTAGTTTTCTGTGAGTATGGTTTCAGTGTGTCTGCCCTCTGATGCCCTCTTGCAACACCTACCATCTCACTTGGGTTTCTCTTACCTTGGACGTGGGGTATCTCTTCACAGCTGCTCAGCAAAGCACAGCCACTGCTCCTTACCTTGGATGAGGTCGCCCCTCCTGACCTTGAACGTGGAGTAGCTCCTCTTGGCACTCCTCACCTGCGCAGCCACTGCTCCTTGAACATGGGGTTGATCATCTTCTCGGCCACAGCCCCTGTCTTCATAGAACCATTCAAATTCAGCTTCTTTGGCATGAGTGTTTGGGGCATAGACTTGGATTACTGTGATACTGAATCATTTGCCTTTGAAACAAACCAAGATAATCTATGTAAATTATTTCTTATTCATAAATAAATGAAAGGCCAAAAGTGTTGCTCTCAAAATTGTTAGTCAGGTTTACATATTTTACTATTTTTCATTCTGTTGGAACACAATAAATTGTAGGAAATTCTGAAAAAGATGGGAATACCAGACCACCTAACCTGCCTCCTGAGAAACCTATATGCAGGTCAGGAAGCAACAGTTAGAACTGGATATGGAACAACAGACTGGTTCCAAATAGGAAAAGGAGTACGTCAAGGCTGTATATTGTCACCCTGCTTATTTAACTTATATGCAGGGTACATCATGAGAAATGCTGGGCTGGAAGAAGCACAAGCTGGAATTAAGTTTGCCGGGAGAAATATCAATAACCTCAGATATGCAGATGACACTACCTGTATGGTAGAAAGTGAAGAGGAACTAAAAAGCCTCTTGATGAAAGTGAAAGAGGAGAGTGAAAATGTTGGCTTAAAGCTCAACATTCAGAAAACGAAGACCATGGCATCTGGTCCCATCACTTCATGGGAAATAGATGGGGAAACAGTGGAAACAGTGTCAGACTTTATTTTGGGGGGCTCCAAAATCACTGCAGATGGTGACTGCACCCATAAAATTAAAAGACGCTTACTCCTTGGAAGGAATGTTATGACCAACCTAGATAGCATATTGAAAAGCAGAGACATTACTTTGCCAACAAAGGTCCATCTAGCCAAGGCTATGGGTTTTCCAGTAGTCGTGTAAGGATGTAAGAGTTAGACTGTGAAGAAAGCTAAGCGCCGAAGAATTGATACTTTTGAACTGTGGTGTTGGAGAAGACTCTTGAGAGTCCCTTGGACTGCAAGGAGATCCAACCAGTCCATTCTAAAGGAAATCAGTCCTGGGTGTTCTTTGTAAGGAATGATGCTGAAGTTGAAACTCCAGTACTTTGGCCACTTCTTGTGAAGAGTTGACTCATTGGGAAAGACTCTGATGCTGGGAGGGATTAGGGGCAGGAGGAGAAGGGGACAACAGAGGATAAGATGGCTGGTTGGCATCACCGACTTGATGGACGTGAGTTTCAGTGAATTCCGGGAGCTGGTGATGGACAGGGAGGCCTGGTGTGCTGCGATTCATGGAGTCTCAAAGAGTCGGACACAACTGAGCAACTGAACCAAACTGAACTGATTCTGTTGGGAAATAGAATTTGGCAGTATCAAGTAGTGTTCAGTATAGAAGAAAATTTGAGGAATATTATGCATTTATCTTTCTTAGCAATGGAAGTTTTGGTGATTCATATTTGCCTTTGCAACGTTCCATGTCATAAAGTCCAATTAGTAGAGAAATATAGGAATAACTAAACCAGTGGCTTTCTAACCTGTTTTGACATAATTAAGAAAAAGAAATACATCCTCTATCCTGACTCAGTGTGTGTGTACACAAACACACATACACATACACACACTCATGTGTACATAAAGATATACACATACACAAAAGATCCACTTTAGAATTTAAATTGAAATTTTAGAATTCTAGTCACTTTTAAAATTTTTTATTTCCAACAAATGATGTTTGTAACCCATTTAATTGATTTTACAATCCACCAATGGACACTATCCAGAAATTCGAAAATATTAAAATAGCAATAGTGAGAGTAGTTTGGGGAATTCTTTAGCCTCACTGTAATTTCCATCAGCCAATGCTTTTCAGTGACCCCAAAATGAACACACAACTTATTTATAAACCTAAATTTGCTATGCAAACTCACTTCAAGACAAACTCCCAAGCTCCCTTTCCATCCCTTAAGATTTCTGCCTTACACTCCACATGTGGAGAAATTTCTGGAGCCACCATTGAATTCAACTGATAATGAGGCTTTATCAAGAAGCTAGTTATCTTAGAAAAAAAATGTTAAAAGCAATTAAAAGCTGCAGTCTGGTTTTCCCATGGTTCTCTTCAAAAATCACACTAATATTACTCTAAGGATGTTGTAGGAGTAACGGATATGAACAAATAATGACAAAAAGAATCATAACAAAGACAACAGCAAATGAGACAAGTCAACATATGGAGGATGAAAAACATTTGAATCAATGCTATCCTATCTAGGCTTCTGGTTTATCTAAACTGTTGCATGTGCTTAGATTTTGAGAAGAAAGATCAAAGCAAGCCCACAAAAGGCAAGCTGGTTTACAGTACAGATGCCAGAAAAGGCTCAGGAATGAAAGGTACAGGTTACTGCTGAAGGCAAATTTGGAGGCTCAGGGTGAAAGTCTGTTTAAAATTCTTTAGACAAGTTAAAACTTGTAGATCTGTGCTGTTGAATGTAGTTGCCACCATGTGTGGCTACTTATATTTAAAGAAATATAATCAATTGAATGACAGAGAATGAGATGGTTGGATGCCATCACTGACTCAATGGACACGAGTTTGAGCAGATTCATGGGGTTGCAAAGAGTTGGAATCAGCTTAATGACTGAACAACAAAAACAAATCTATTAATTAAGATTTAAAACAGAGAGAATAAGATGGTGGAGGAGTAGGTGGACGTGGAGTACATCTCTCTCCACAGATACATCAGGAATACACCTTCAGACACAGAAGTGCATGCAGAACACCAGCTGAGAGCAGACAGGAGTACCTGACCAGAGGAAAAGAATATATAGAACCACACAAAACTCATTAGGAGGAAGGAACTAGTGGGAAAAACAGGAGTGTTGTTAGGACTGGACCTGCTTTTGGTGGGTAGGGAAACTGAAGCAGGGGTCCAATCCCCACATCGGGGCAATTGTCTGAGTCAGAGGAGAAACAGTTAAGGCTGAGAGGGAAATAGCTGATCTGTGGAAGCCTAAATGGAATGAGAATCACACAGTCCTTGCTGGAGCCACACACATCCCAGGCAGGGACATAGGTCTCCTGGAATGTGCAGTGGCTAGAAGCTGGAGTTTAGGTATTGTGGAGCAATCCCAGAGTGAGGGCTGCTGTTGACTGCAGAGAGATGGATTGAGGGGAGCTGAGAGAGGAGATTGTGATGAGAAATGGCTGTGGAGGAAAGCCTGGCAGCCTTGGAAGCAAGGGAGTACTGCTGAGTCACGCATGGGGGTGGAGCCATCACCAAGGCCTCTCCCCACACGCCAGCATCTGCAGCTGAACAATAAATAGACTGGCGCATCAAACTCCTGACTCACTGAACCACAGAACAGGACCCCACCCAGGATGCCCCTTTAGGTGCCTGACCCGCCAATTTACAGAGTAGGACCCCAGTCAGGGGGAGCCCTCTATGTGCCTGATGCACAGGACAGAGGACTCTAGGCAAGGGAGTCCCCTAAGTGTCTAAATGGGTGGAGCTACGGAGAAAGATTGGCCAAACAGAAAAGAGACCTTCTGACTGCCAGCTACAAGAGGCTTGAAAAAAGACTCTGATAGGGCCATAACTCCTGCCACAGAGGCAGTCCATGTCACTGCACACTTGGTTCCACCAGGGTCCCCACAAGCCAAGCAGCTGCACCGCCTTCACACTCAACTCTCACTGGGGCAGAGCTGCCACAGGCAAAAAACGTCTTGTGTCCGTGCACACAGGGTCACTTCGGTAGTGTTTGACTCTTTGTGACTCTGTAGGCTGTGACCTGCCAGGCTTCTCTGCCAGGGTGGGGGATTCTCCAGGCAAGAGTACTGGGTTGTATTGGCCAATATTGGTTGCCATACCCTTCTAGAGCACTATATTTCCTACTGCCCTAGTCGCCAACTGCCTTGAGTACCTGGTGCTCCCAGAACCCCTGCGACCCAAGCAGCTGCACCACCTCCACACCTGACTCTCACTGGGGCAAACCCAAGTCCTCCAGGGTAGCCTCAGGAGCAAATCTCAGTGGATGACCCATATGCAGAGGTGGAAATGAAATCATAGCTGAAGCCCAGGGGCAGTGTGGCTAAGGAAGAAGACCTAAAACTTTCCCACCAGCTGTACAAGCTGCAGATTAAATCCACACGATCAACTAGGCAGATTCTGTGTCTATGGAATGTATAAAAGACTATTGAGAGCTGCCGCAAAAGAGAACTCACTAGTTCTGATAGCTGTGGACATTGGAGGCAAGAACACATAGGAGTAGGAGCAGATTAGAATCTGAGCTGCCCCCACAGCAGGTCCAGAGATCAGCACAGTGTTGGAGGGCATCACAGGCAGGTGAGGTGGACTGTGACTCCCAGCGAGAGAAAGGACTTTGACTGCAGTAACTCAAGAAAAACATTTAATGTTCTTATGTTTTGATTTCTTCTGTAGATTTTTTTGGATTTTTTCTTTTTTTCCTTTTTTTCCCCCCTTGATTGTAGTTGTTGATTTTATTAGCACTATGAAATCTAATAAAACTTTTGAGCTTTTTCAAAATTTCTTTTTCTCAGTCACATTCATTATTGTTGTTATAAACCTCTGCCTCTATGTTGGGCTTTTGAAGTTCTGTGGAGTTTTCCTTTTTTTTTCTTTTCTATTTTTTTAATTTTAATTTTTTAAGCCTATTATTATTTTTTCTACATTTATTCTTTGTTTGCTTTTCCTACCGTTCTTTTCCCCTTGCAGTTAATCTTTAATGTATATAAATCTTCCTTACCTACTACTATTTAACTTTCATATATATTCTTTCTTTCTTTTCTTTCTTTCCTTTCCTCTCAACATATTTGTTAGATTTATTTTCATTGCACTATTCACCACTGGGCACCTTGCTTTAGTTTTGTTTTCCAGACTATGCTTTAGTTAGTTTTGTTCTGGTAGATATAATTTTTGGCTTCCTTTGTTTGCTGGGTCAATCACTGGACTTTAAATTTGTTGGGCTATTTTGATTTTGCTTATGGGTGTATATATATGTGTATATTCAGTCACACTTTTTATTGTTGTTATAAGCCTCTGCACTGGGCTTTTGCAATTCTGTGGAGTTGTCCTTTGTTTTTCCCTTTTGTTTTTCTTCTTCCATTTTTCTTTTTCTTTTTTCTATAATTTTAATTTGTTTAAACCTATTATATTTTTCTACATTTATTCCTTTCTTTGCTTTTCCTACTGTTCTTTTCCCCCTGCAGTTAATCTTTAATGTACATATACCTTCTTTCTCTACCACTATTTAACTTGGCATTTCTATTCTTTATTTCTTTTCTTTCTTCCCTTTCCTCTCAACATATTTGTTAGTTTTATTTTCATTGTTTTATTCCCTACTTGGCACCTTGCATTAGTTTTGTTTTCCAGTTTGTGCTTTAGTTAGTTTTGTTCTTAACTGATAAATACAATTTTTTATTTCCTTTGTTTGTCAGGTCAATCTACTGTACTTTATTTTTGTTGGACTGCTTTTACCGTGCTCATGGGTGTATTTGTATATGTGTATATTCCATTATTTTAACTATTTGCCTGATTTTGTGACTGCCCTTTGTCTGTTCATCTCTGGTTTCTCATTTTTGGATATTTGTTTTAATCTCACTTAATGCCATAATAAACCACTTGTGGAATCTTGCTCCCAACCAGAGATCAAGCCCTGAGCCTTTGGAGTGGGAACACTGACTCCAAGACCCTAGTCTACCAGACAAATAACCCTAGAGAGTATCAAATAGTGAGAACTCACACAAAGGAAGCCACTTGAATACAAGACCTGGCATCATCCAAGCATCAGTAGCACCCTGTGCAGGATGCCTCATCTAAACAACAAACAAAACAAAATTACAAACCATTCATCAGCAGACAGGATTACCGCCTCACTCAGCCTTGCCCATCAGAGGAAAACAAACAAACAAAAGCTCAACACAAATCTCACCCTATATGAGGCTTACACAAACCACTGGACCAGCAACCTTAGGAGGGCAGAAACTAAAAGGAAGAAAGAATTCAACCTTGAAGCCTGGGAATAGGAGACCTCAAACACCACAAGTTAATAGTAATAATAATGAAAAGGCAGAGAAATACTGCTCAAATGAAGGAACAAACTAGAAACACAGAAGGCCAAATAAATGAAGAAGAAATAGGCAAACTACCTGAAAAAGAATTCAGAAAAATGATAGTAAAGATGATCAAAAACCTTGAAAAAAATTGGAAAAAAATGCAACAATCAATTAACAAAGACCTAGAAGAATTAAAGAATAAACATAAAGAAACAAACAACACAACTACTGAAATTAAAAATACTCTAGAAGGAATCAATAACAGAATATCTGAAGCAGAAGAATGACTCAGTGAGCAGGAAGATAAAATGCTGCAGATAACTTCTGAAGAGCAGAATAAAGTAAAAAGAATGAAAACAAATGAGGATAGCCTCAGACGCCTCTGGGACAATATGAAACACACCAACAGTCAAATTATAGGGGTTCCAGAAGAAAAAGAGGAAAAGAAAAGTTATGAGAAAATTTTTGAAGAGATTATAGTTGAAAATTTCCCCAACATGGAAAAGGAAATAGACAAGTCCAAGAGGCACAGAGTACCATACAGCATAAACTCAAGGAAAAACAGGCCAAGACACATACTAATCAAACTAACAAAGACTAAACGCAACGAAATAAAATTAAAAGCAACAAGGGAGAAGCAACAAGTAACATACAAGGGAATCCCTATATGTTTAACATCTGATCTTTCAGGAGAAACTCTGCAGGCCAGAAGCGAATGGCAGGATATACTTAAAGTATTGAAAAGGAAAAAGTCTACAACCAAGATTACACTACCTGACAAGGATCTTATTCAAAATCGATGGAGAAATAGAAGGCTTTACAGATAAGCAAGTTAAGAAAATTCAGTACCACCAAACCAGATTTACAACAAATGTTAAAGGGAATATATATTCAATAAATAAAGACAAGACAGAAGATCTATGAAATCAACCCCAAACAATTAAGAAAATGGGAATAGGAACTTATATATCAATAACTACTTTAAATATAATTGGGTTAAATGCTGCAACCCAAAAACACAGTCTGGCTGAATGGAGAAAACACAGAAACAAGACCTATATATATGCTGTATACAAGAAACTCACTGCAGACCTAAAGAAACATATAGACTGAAACACAGAGGATGGAAAATTATGTTCCATGTAAATGGGAAGCAAAAGAAAGCTGGAGTAGCAATCCTTATATCAGACAAAATAGACTTTAAAATAAAGAATACTGTAAGAGATAAGTAAGGACACTACGTAATGATCAAGGGATGAGTCCAAGAGGAAGACATAACAATAGTAAATATCTATGTACCCAACATAGAAGAACATCAAAACATTAGACGAACACTACAAACATAAAAGGAGAAATTGACAGTAAAACAATTATAGTAGGAGGCTTTAAAACCTTACTTACACCAAAGGCTGCTGCTGCTGCTAAGTCGCTTCAGTCGTGTCTGACTCTGGGCGACCCCATAGACAGCAGCCCACCAGGCTCCCCTGTCCCTGGGATTCTGCAGGCAAGAACACTGGAGTGGGTTGCCATTTCCTTCTCCAATGCATGAAAGTGAAAAGTGAAAGTGAAGTCGCTCAGTCGTGTCTGACTCTTAGCAACCCCATGGACTGCAGCCCGGCAAGCTCCTCGAACCATGGGATTTTCCAGGCGAGGGTATTGGAGTGGGCTGCCATTGCCTTGTCCGCACGCAGGTGGACAGATCATAAAAACAGAAAATAAACAAGGAAACACAAGTCTTAAATGATACATTAGATGAGATGGATCTCATTGATATCCTCAGGACATTTTGTCCAACTGCAGAAGAATACATCTTCTTCTCAAGTGCACATGGAACATTCTCCAGGACAGACCACATCTTGGGTCACACATCAAACCTCCGTAAATTTAAGACAGTTGAAATTGTATCAAGCATCTTCTCTGACCACAACACTATGAGACTAGATATTAATTACAAGAAAAAAAACTCTTTAAGAAAGACAAACACATGGAGATTAAACAACACGTTTCTAAATAACCAAGAGGTTACTGAAGAAATAAAAAGGGAAATCGAAAAATTTAAAGAAACAAATGGCAATGAAAACACAACAACTCAAAATTTGTGGGATGCAGCAAAAGTAGTGCTAAGAAAGAAGGTGATAGCAATACAATCCTACCTCAAGATACAAGAAAAACATTGACTAGACAACCTAAGTTTACACCTGAAATAACTGGAAAAACAGGAAGAAAAAAACCCCAAAAATTAGTAGAAGGAAAGAAATCATAAAGATCCGAGGAGAAATAAACAGAAAAGAAATGAAAGAAACAATAGTAAAGATTGATAAAACTAAAAGCTAATTCTTTGAGAAGATAAACAAAATTGACAAGCCTTTAGCCAGACTCATCAAGAAAAAAAGAGAGAAGAATGAAATCAACAAAATTAGAAAGGAAAAAGAGAGGTTACGACAGACAGTGCAGAAACACAAAGGATTATAAGAGACTATTATGAACAACTATATGGCAACAAAATGGATAACCTGGAAGAAATGGACAGATGCATAGAAACGTTCAATCCTCCAAGACTGAACCACGAAGAAATAGAAATTATGAACAACCCAATTGCGAGCAATGAAATTGAAGCTGTGATCAGAAATCTCCCAAAAAACAAAAGCCCAGGACCAGATGGCTTCACAGGAGAGTTCTATCAAATATTTAGAGATGAGTAATGCCTATCCTTCTAAAACTCTTTCAAAAAATTGCAGAGGAAGGAACACTTCCAAACTTATTCTAGGAGGCCACTATCACCCTGATAGCAAAACCAGACAAAGGCAACACAAAAAAAGAAACCTACATGCCAATTCACTGATGAACAGAGATGCAAAAATCCTCAACAGAACATTAGCAAACAGAATTCAGCAACACATCAGAAAGCTCATACACCATGATCAAGTTGGGTTTATTCCAGGAATGCAAGGATTCTTCAATATACACAAATCAGTCAATGTGATACACAATATTAGCAAATTGAAAGATAAAAATCACATGATCATCTCAGTACATGCAGAAAAAGCCTCTGACAAAATTCATTACCCATTTAAGATTAAAACTTCAAAAAATGGGCAGGGAAGAAACCTACCTGAACATAGTAAAGGCCGTATACGATAAGCCTACAGCAAACATTATTCTCAGTGGTGAAAACCTGAAAGCATTCCTCCTAAGATCAGGAACAAGACAAGGGTGTCCACTTTCACCACTATTATTCTACATAGTCCTGGAAGTCCTAGCTATAGCAATCAGAGAAGAAAAAGAAATAAAAGAAATCCAGATCAGAAAAGAAGAAGTAAAATGCTCACTGTTTGCAGATGACATGATCCTGTACATAGAAAACCCTAAGGATAGTGTCAAAAACCCACTAGAGCTAATCAGTGGATTTAACAAAGTTGCAGGATACAAAGTCGATACACAGAAATCACTTGCATTAGAAATACAAGTAGAATATATTAAAAATGAAAAATGAGAAAGAGAAATTAAGGAATCAATCCCATTCACCATTGCAACAAAAGGAGTTAAATATCCAGGAATAAACTTACTTAAGGAGACAAAAGAACTGTACACAGAAACCTTAAGACACTAATGAAAGAAATCAAAGAATAACCAGATGGAGAGATATTCCATGTTCCTGGGTAGGAAGAATCAATATTGTGAAAATGACTATACTATCAAATGCAATCTACAGGTTCAGTGCAATCCCTATTAAATCACCAGTGGCATTTTTCACAGAACCAGAACAAAAAATTTCACAATTCATATGGAAACACAAAAGACCCTGGAAAGCCAAAGCAGTCTTGAGAAAGAAGAACGGAGCTGGAGGAATCAGTCTTCCTGAATTCAGATTACACTACAAAGCTACAGTCATCAAGACAGTATGGCACTGGCACAAAACAACAGAAAAATAGACCAATGGAACAAGATAGAAAGCCAGAAATAAACCCATGCACTTATGGGCACCTTATTTCTGACAAAGGAGGCAAGAATATACAATGGAGCAAAGACAGCCTCTTCAATAAATGGTGCTGGGAAAACTGGACCACTACACATAAAAGAAGGAAATTAGAACACTTTCTAACACCATACGCAGAGATAAACTCAACATGGACTTAAGGCCTAAATGTAAGACCAGAAACTATAAAGCTTAGAGGAAAACATAGGCAGAACACTCAGTGACATAAATCAAAGCAAGATCCTCTATGATCCACCTCCTAGAGTAACCAAAAAAAAAAAAAAGTAAACAAGTGGGACTTGATTGAACTTAAAAGCTTTTGCGCAGCAAAGGAAACTATAAACTAGGTGAAAAGACAACCCCCAGAACGGGAGAAAATAATAGCAAATGAAAAAACTGACAAAGGATTAATTTCCAAAATATGCAAGCAGCTCATACAACTCAATGCCAGAAAAACAAACAACCCAGTCAAAAGCGGGAAAAAGACCTAAACAGACATTTCTCCAAAGAAGATATACAGACGGCTAACAAACACATGAGAAGATGCTCAACATTGCTCATTATTAGAGAAATGCAAACCAAAACTACAGTGAGATTTCACCTCACACAAGTCAGGATGGCCATCATCAAAAAATCTACAAACAATAAATGTTGGAGAGGGTGTGGAGAAAAGGGAACAATCTTGCATTGTTGATGGGAATGTAATTTGATACAGCCTCTATGGAAGACAGTATGGAGATTCCTTAAAAAACTAGCAATAAAACCACCATATGACCTAGCAATCCCACTCCTAGGCACATACCCTGAGGAAACCAAAATTGAAAAAGACACATGTATCTCATTCTTCATTGCAGCACTG
Source organism: Ovis aries (assembly GCF_016772045.2). Lineage (NCBI taxonomy): Eukaryota > Metazoa > Chordata > Mammalia > Artiodactyla > Bovidae > Ovis > Ovis aries. Next base: position 116,471,327 of record NC_056054.1, read on the forward strand.
TTTGCAATAGCTGGAACATGGAACCAACCTAGATGTCCATTGACAGATGAATGGATAAAGAAGTTGTGTTACACAATGGAATATTACTCAGCCATAAAAGGGATGTATTTGAGTCAGGTCTGATGAGGTGGATGAACCTAGAACCTATTATACAGTGAGTATATAATAGAAAATTGAAGTGAGTGAAGTGAGTCATAAAGAGAAAGATAAATATCATATTCTAACACCTATGTACAGAATCTAGAAACATGGTACTGAAGAATTTATTTACAGGGCAGCAGTGGAGAAACAGACATAGAGAATAGACTTATGGACATGGGGAGGAGGAGGAGAGGGTGAGATGTATGGAAGGAGTAACATGGAATCTTAAATTACCATATGCAAAGTAGATCGCCAATGGGAATTTGCTGTATGGCTCAGGAAACTCAAACAGGGGCTTTGTTTCAATCTAGAGGGGTGGGATGGGGCAGGAGATGGGAAGGAGTTTCATAAGGGAGGGGATATACGGATTCCTGTGGCTGATTCACATTGAGGTGTGACAGAAAGCAACAAAATTCTGTAAAGCAATTATCCTCAATAAAAAATAAATTAAAAAGAAAAGTTTTAAAGAGTTTTTCAAGCCACATATCATACAGTAATATCTGGTTTATGGAGCAACATAGAATACGTCCAGCATTACAGAAAGTTACACAGGAGAATGCTGCATCCAGATCCATCTACCAAACAATAAACCTAGATGACTGCATCTGACCTAATGCAGCAAATGAGGGTCAGTGGACTAGGGGCACTGGCTACACAGAAGGTGAGAATGGATTCCTTTCCTGAAAGAAGGACACTTAAGAGAAGTTATGCATCCTAAATGTGAAGACCTCAGTTTCCTTTCCCTGCCCTCCAAACAGCCAACATAAAAGCTTATGTCCGCATGGGGGAGTGGGAGACCTGAGTTGTTCTCTGGCAAAATAGATCAGGTCTAAGCTCTGGAGGAAAACCAGTTTTTGAGAGCTTCCAATGAATGGGCCATGACAGGCTTGATCATCATCTGAAACCCACCAGTCAATGAGCCAACCCCACAAAGATTTCAGTCAGCCTCCTAAAGTTCATCTATAAATGCAGATAGACACAAAGGTCTAGTTACTAAAGACTAGGACACACAAAGGAGACCAAAGCAAACAACTATAAGAGGGAAACTTGGAGAAAAAGGCAAGTGATAAAACACTCAAAGAAATGTCAAAAGCAAATATATTTTTATCTTCAGAGTGATAAGAGAAGTTATGTAACAGTTGCCCCAAAATAAGGGAATAAGAAAGGATTCTTAAGAATTAAAAATATAATAGGCAATGAACAGTATCTATTAAAACATAATGGATTGAAAAAAAATAATGGATAGTGAGGAGGAACACATGGTGGAGAAGTCGGTGGACGTGGAGAACATCTCTCCATCAGGAGTTTGCCTTCAGACGCAGAAGTGACTGCAGACCACCAGCTGAGAGCGGGCAGGAGTACCTGACCCCTGGAAAAGAACACATAGAACCACGCGAAACTCAGTAGGACAAAGGAACCAGGGGAAGAAACAGGAGTTTGTAGAACTGACCTGCCCTAGTGGGTGGGGGAACTAAAGCTGGGGTCCAATTCCCGCATCAGGGCAATTGTTTGGGTCAGAGGAAAATCATTTGAGGCTGAGAGTGAAATAGCTGATCTGTGGCGGCCTTCACAGAATGAGAATCACACAGACAATCCTTGCCACGGTCATATGTACCCCCCACAGGAACATAGATCCCCTAGAAGGTACAGCGACTGGGAGCTGGAGCTTAGGGATTGTGGAGCAATCCCAGGGTGAGGTCTGCTGTTGACTGTGGGGAGACATCCCAAGGGGACGTGAGGGAGGAGATTGTGGTCGGAAACGCCTGTGGAGGAAAGTCAGGCAGCCCTGGAAGCAAGGCGATACCACCGAGTCATGCACAGGGGGTGGAGCCAGCACCATCACCTGTCTCTGCCCACATCCCACCACCAGCAGGTGAGCAACAGAGACTGGCCCTTCAGGCACCTGACATGCGGAGCAACAGGGAAGGACCCCAGGCCGGGGAGCCCTCTAAGTGCCTGAGCAGGCAGAGCAACAGGAAGGACTGCCCAGAGACCTTCTGATCACCAGCTGCCAGAGGCTAGACAAAGACTCTGATAGGGCCATAGCTCCTGTGGCTGAGGCAGTCCATGTCCCTGCACA